>NW_027366328.1:0-75088 GCF_046119375.1 Phyllobates terribilis | reverse complement strand
AAACTATGTTCGCTTAAAATATGAGATTTGGTTTAAGGGTAACGAATAATACTGGCATGATGTGAAGTAACAGAATAATGTGTTCTCGAGTTTGGGAGGGGGTAAGGAGTTTAGTGTGAGGTGGCAAGTGTTCTCGTTGAGAGGCTCAAAATAGGTAGAGGGAGTAGGATGTGGTAAAAATGATGCTAAGTCCAGCAATAATGAGTGTTATGGAGGATCATTGAAATAAGGAGGAAAGAATCGATAGTTCTCCAATAAAGTTTAGTGAGGGGGGGAGTGCTATATTAAGTAATGCTGCTGTAAGTCATCAGGCTGCGGTTAGAGGAAAAATAATTTGGCTTCCTTGTAAAAGAACAAGGGTTCGAGAATTAGTGCGTTCGTAGGATGTGTTAGCGAGGCAAAAGAGGGCGGAAGATACTAAGCCATGAGAGATTATTAGGACTATTGCGCCAGTAGTGCTTCAGTTTGTTTTAATTATTGATGCTGCGATGACTAAGCCCATATGACTCACAGATGAAAAGGCGATTAGAGATTTTAGGTCTGTTTGGCGGGAACATAGAATAGCTGATAAAAGAACACCAAATAGTGAAAAAATAATTAATGGGGCTGCTAAAGGAAGAAGGGAATTATCTATTATGGTCGTTATACGAAGAATGCCATAACCCCCTAACTTTAGAAGAGTGCCGGCCAAGATCATTGAGCCTGCAATTGGGGCTTCTACGTGAGCTTTGGGGAGTCATAGGTGGAGGCCATAAAGAGGCATTTTGACAAGAAAGGCTAAAAAACAGGCTGATCATCATAAGGGGGCAAGATGAGGGGTAGATGATATTATAGTGTTTTTAAGAAGAAAAATAGATAGTGTACCGATGTTTTCATAAAATAGCAGAAGGACTGTGAGAAGGGCTATTGAACCAAAGAGAGTATAAAAAAGTAAGTAGGTTCCTGCAAGCATGCGTTCTTTTTGTGCGCCCCATCGGGTAATAATAATTAGGGTGGGAATCATTGTTGTCTCAAACATAATAAAAAATAAGATTAAATTATTAACTATGAAAGCTAAAAGAGTGGTGACTTGAAGTACAATAATAGTGAAGATATAAAGTCGTTGTCGAACAATAGGTTCGTTGGAGAGTTTACTTTGACTGGCAAGAAGAGTAGGGGCTGTTAGTCAGTAGGTTAAAATAAGAAGGGGTGAGGAAATTTCGTCTACTAAAAAGTATAGGTTTGTTAGAAAAAAGATTTTGTGAAATAAAAATCAGGAGGTTGATAGGGCTGCTACAATTAGGGCTGTGGCTGATGAGGTTTCTCACAACCGCTTAGCGGGGGTAATTCATGGGATAAAGAGTATAAGCATTAAGGGTGTAAGAATAGTTAACATTGTAGGAGGTTTAGGGAGTTTAAATTATCTGAGCCGTGGGAACGAGCGGTAGCAATCATGAGGGATAGACCTAGGCCCGCTTCACAAGCAGAGAGGGTTAGTATAATGACAGGGTATATGGTTGAAGTTAATAGAGTGAGCTTGGTAGATCATAAGGTCAGACTAATAAAAAGGGATAATATCATTCCTTCTAAACATAAGAGGGCGGATAATAAATGAGAACGATGGAATGATAGGCCAAGAAGGCCTAAAAAGAAGGTTGTGGATAGTAGTCAGGGAGCATGTATTAAAGGCATAAAAATGTTGTGGAGTTAAACCAAAATTTGTTGAGTCGAAATCAACCGTCTTTTTAGACTAACATTTTATTCTGCTCAATCGAGTCCGCCTTGGAGTCATTCGTAAATAAAGCCAAGAGTTAGGAGAAGAAGAATAATGAATGATCAAAAAATAGTTAATTCGGGCAGAGAGAGTTGAGCGGCTCAAGGTGTTGGAAGGAGCAGGGCAATTTCTAGGTCAAAGAGAAGAAATAAGATGGCTACAAGGAAGAATCGCATAGAATAGGGTAGACGGGCGGACCCTAGAGGGTCAAACCCGCATTCGTAAGGAGAGAGTTTATTGGAGTCAGGAGAAATTAAGGGTAACCAGAAGCCGAGTGTGGCTAAGATGATGGCAATAAAAATTCCGACGAGGGAAAATAGGGTCATTATTTCTTCTTGGGATTTAACCAAGATTAAATGATTGGAAGTCATTTGTACTGGTTGTACTAAAGAAATAAGAGCCTCATCAGTAAATTGAGACATATAAGAAGAGTCAAACTACGTCTACGAAGTGTCAGTATCAGGCAGCGGCTTCAAATCCAAAGTGGTGATGGGTAGTAAAGTGAAAGTTGATCTGACGCAGAAGACAGGCTGATAAAAATAGTGAGCCAATAATAACGTGAAGTCCATGAAAGCCGGTAGCTACAAAAAAGGTTGAGCCGTAGACTCCGTCTGCAATAGTAAATGGTGCTTCATAATATTCTATGGCTTGAAGAATAGTAAAATATAGGCCTAAAATGATAGTCAAAGTTAAGGCTTGGGTTGCTTCCATGCGGTTGCCTTGTATAATGCTGTGATGGGCTCATGTAACTGAGACCCCTGAAGCCAATAATACAGCAGTGTTTAGTAAAGGGACTTCAAATGGGTTTAGTGGGGAAATCCCTGTTGGTGGCCAGCATTCCCCAATTTCAAATGTTGGGGCAAGACTAGCATTGTAGAAGGCTCAAAAAAACCCAATAAAGAAGAAGACTTCTGAGGTGATGAAAAGAATCATGCCATAACGGAGTCCCTTTTGTACGGGGGCTGTATGATGGCCTTGGAAGGTCCCTTCGCGAACAATATCGCGTCATCATTGGAATATGGTAAGGAGCATTAAGGATAAACCAATTGATAAAATTAGGGTTGTGTTGAAATGAAATCATATTGCTAAGCCTGTGGTTAATAAAAATGCTGCTGTTGCTCCAGTGATAGGTCAAGGGCTGGGGTCAACTATGTGGAAAGCGTGAGCTTGGTGTGCCATTAGGTGTTTTCTTGAAGATATAGACTTAAAAGTAGAACAAATACGTAAGCTTGAATTATGGCAACAGCAATTTCTAGAATTGTTAGGAGAAGAAGAGTAACAAAGGTAAGGGATGAAACAAGGGGAGAGGAAAATAGAAGGGCTAGGGTGGCTATAGAAATTAGTTGAATAAGTAGGTGGCCTGCTGTGAGGTTAGCTGTTAGTCGTACGCCAAGGGCTACTGGGCGAATAAATAAGCTGATAGTTTCGATAATAATAAGAACTGGGATTAAAAGTGTAGGAGTGCCTTCTGGTAGAAAATGTCCTAAAGAAGCTGTAGGTTGATTGCGAAAACCAATTAAAACTGTGGTCAGTCAAAGAGGGATAGCTAAGCCTAGATTTAAAGAGAGCTGTGTTGTAGGTGTAAAGGTGTAAGGGAGAAGGCCAAGAAGATTAACTCCTAGGAGAAAAACTATTAGAGATGTTAAAATTAGGGCTCATTTATGTCCTGGGGAATTAATAGGCATGAAGATTTGTTTTGAGAAAGTTTTTAAAAATCAGGCCTGGGTGGTCAATAAGCGGTTAGACAGCCAACGATTGGAGGGAGAGGGGAAAAGAAGTCAAGGGAGGAGCATAGAAACTAGAATTAGTGGGACTCCGAATAAAGTTGGGGAAGCAAATTGGCTAAATAAGTTTAGGGTCATGGTCATGATCATGATTTATTAAGACCTTTAGATGTTTTTGAGTTGGGGTCATTAATGAAGTAGTGTTTAGAGATTTTTGTGGGGGAAAAAAGAAGAAAAATTATCCATGAAGACAATAAGATGAAGAATCAGGGTGATGGGTCTAATTGAGGCATTCGTTGAGGGTGGGAGGAAGTCACCTTTCTACAGCTTAAAAGGCTGTCGCTGTTTCCTATAGCTTCTTAACGAAGAATCTGTTGAGGTGGATGATCAATTTAGAAATTCTTTTATAGGAAGAGATTCAATTACAATTGGCATAAAACTGTGGTTTGCTCCGCAAATTTCTGAGCACTGCCCATAGTAGACTCCTGGGCGGGAAATTAAGAATGAGGCTTGGTTAAGACGCCCAGGAATGGCGTCAGTTTTTACTCCTAAGGCTGGAACGGCTCATGAGTGAAGAACATCTTCAGCTGTAACAAGAATTCGAGTTGCCATGCCAATGGGGGTGACTATTCGATTATCTACTTCAAGTAGGCGAAATTGGCCAGGAGTTAGGTCTTTAGTTGGGACTATATAGGAGTCGAAGTTTAGATCAGTAAAATCTGAGTATTCATAACTTCAGTACCATTGGTGGCCGATTGTTTTGATAGTAATATCAGGGTTGCTAATCTCATCTATTAGGTACAGAATTCGAAGAGAAGGAAGGGCGATGACAATTAAAATTACAGCGGGCATAATAGTTCATACTATCTCAATTTCCTGGGCGTCAATGGTGTTAGTGTTGGATAGCTTTGTTGTTATTAAGGTAGAAATGATATAAAGAACTAAGGCGCTAATTAGAAATACTGCTATTAGGGCGTGGTCATGGAAGTGCAGCAATTCTTCTATGATGGGGGATGCTGCGTCTTGGAAGCCTAGTTGGAGGGGGTGGGCCATAAAGAAATATAGGAATTTAACCTATTATTTTACCTTGACAAAGTAATGTTATGAGTTAACTAAGTTCTTAAAGAAAATGGCAGAGCGGTGATGCGCCTGGCTTGAAACCAGGGAATGGGGGTTCAATTCCCTCTTTTCTCGATCTATTAGTTTGGGAGAAAGTGGCCTCTTCAAATGTGTGATACGGTGGAGGAGATCCATACAGTCATTCGACGTTTGTTGGGGTTATCTCTGGAGATGAAAAGAGGCGTTTTGATGAGAAAGCTTCTCAGATAATAAATATTATTAAGATTACGGCAACTAAGGAAATTAGTGAGCCTACTGAGGAGACTGTGTTTCAAAGGGTGTAGGCATCAGGGTAGTCCGAATATCGACGTGGCATGCCAGCTAAACCGAGAAAGTGCTGTGGGAAAAAGGTTAAATTTACCCCAGTAAATATAATGCCAAAATGGATTTTAGTTCAAGTTTCGTGGAGAGTATAACCAGTAAAGAGAGGAAATCAGTGGATAAAGCCTGCTATAATAGCAAATACTGCCCCTATCGATAAAACATAGTGGAAGTGTGCAACTACATAGTAAGTGTCATGAAGAACAATGTCCAAGGAAGAATTGGCTAGGACGATTCCAGTCAATCCGCCAACTGTAAAAAGAAAAATAAAGCCCAGAGCTCAGAGTATGGCAGCCTCTCATTTAATGATGCCGCCATGTATTGTGGCAAGTCAGCTAAAGACTTTAACTCCTGTGGGAATAGCAATAATTATTGTAGCTGAAGTAAAGTAGGCTCGAGTGTCGACGTTTAGATCGGTAGTAAACATATGATGGGCTCAGACGATAAAACCTAAGAGACCAATTGACATCATAGCTCAAACTATTCCTATATAGCCAAATGGTTCTTTTTTGCTGGAGTAGTAGGTTACAACATGAGAAATAATTCCAAATCCAGGGAGGATAAGAATATAAACTTCTGGGTGTCCAAAAAATCAAAATAAGTGTTGGTAAAGAACTGGGTCCCCACCTCCGGCGGGGTCGAAGAAGGTTGTGTTTAAGTTTCGGTCAGTAAGCAGCATTGTGATGCCTGCGGCCAAGACCGGAAGGGAAAGGAGAAGGAGAATAGCGGTGATCAAGACAGACCACACAAATAGGGGGGTTTGATACTGTGTTAGTGAAGGGGGTTTTATGTTTAGGGTAGTAGTGATAAAATTAATTGCCCCAAGAATAGATGAAACCCCAGCTAAATGTAGTGAAAAAATTGTTAAATCCACTGATGGTCCAGCATGAGCCAGGTTGCTTGCGAGGGGGGGGTAAACTGTTCAACCTGTGCCTGCGCCTGCTTCAACTCCTGCCGAAGCTAACAGGAGAAGGAAAGAAGGGGGGAGAAGTCAAAAACTTATGTTGTTCATTCGAGGAAAGGCTATGTCAGGGGCTCCAATTATTAAAGGAACAAGTCAGTTTCCGAACCCCCCGATAAGAATTGGCATAACCATAAAAAAAATTATTACAAAGGCGTGAGCGGTGACGATTACATTATAAATTTGATCATCGCCCAGTAAAGAGCCGGGTTGACTTAGCTCTGCTCGAATTAGTAGGCTAAGGGCCGTGCCTACCATCCCGGCCCATGCGCCGAACACTAGGTACAAGGTTCCAATATCCTTGTGATTTGTGGAAAATAATCATCGGGTAATTATCACAGGTAAGATGGCCGAAACTTAGGCAGCGGGTTGTAGCCCCGCCAACAGAGGTTCAAGTCCTCTTCTTTCCAGGCCCCGGGGTGTTACACGCAGGACTGCAACCCCTGAGAGGCAGTATAGATTCTGCCGGGGCTTCTCCCGTTTTTTTTTTAACGGGAGAAGTAGAATAAAGCTCGCTGGATAGAGTGTTTAGCTGTTAACTAAAAGTTTACGGGATCAAGGCCCGTTTTTCTAGAAGACTTTATCTTAATAAAAGTATTTGAGTTGCATTCAGAAGATGAAAGTAGTATCTTTCAAGTCTTACAGAAGCTAGAAGGGTTTCACTTCTATTAAGGGCTTTGAAGGCTCTTGGTTTGGTTATCCTAAGCTTCTTAAAAGTATGGTAATAAAGATGGAGAGAGGGGAAGAGCACATAGGGTTAGAATAGTTAATGGGGATAAGTGGGTTTTTTTCTTAAATAGTCAGGAAGATAGCGAAAAAGATGGGTTAGGGGCCAAGGTGAGAGATGTGGTGTAAGTTAAGCGAAGATAAAAAAATAGACTTAGAAGGGTTGATAGAAGAGCAATGAGGGCAAATGTTGTTAAGTTTTGTTTGATTAATTCTTGAGCGATGAGTCATTTAGGTAAGAACCCTGTGAGTGGCGGGAGGCCACTTAGAGATAATAAACAGAGAAGGGATAATGAGGCAATAGCGGGGGTTTTATGTCAGGATGTTGCTAGTTGAAGGATATTTTTGGAGT
The DNA here is from genome assembly GCF_046119375.1 of Phyllobates terribilis. NCBI lineage: Eukaryota > Metazoa > Chordata > Amphibia > Anura > Dendrobatidae > Phyllobates > Phyllobates terribilis. The sequence continues at coordinate 68,132 of NW_027366328.1, read as the reverse complement.
TGATAAACATAAATGTAAAGAATAGGGTGGAAGTTATAATAACATAAAGAGTAAAGTTTAGAAGGGAAAGAGAGGGGGAAATTTTTAAAATTAAGATAATTCATCCCATATGGGCAATAGAAGAGAATGCTATAATTTTTCGAATTTGAGTTTGGTTAATTCCCCCCCAACCTCCAAGAAAAGTGGAGAGTAAACCTAAGGTTAACATTAAATTGAGGTTGAGGGACTCTGAAAATTGAAAAAGTAAGGTTATGGGGGCTAGTTTTTGTCATGTTGACAAAATTAGGCCTGTTTGGAGTGGGAGGCCTTGGAGAACCTCTGGGAGCCAAAAGTGAAATGGAGCAATTCCAAGTTTTGTTAAAATAGCAATTGATAAGAGGATAGTGGAATTTGAATTTATAGAGGAATTGATGGATCACTCTCCTGTGAGTCAGGCGTTAAGAGTGGCAGCAAACAGAATTAGTGCTGAGGCTGCAGCTTGAGTCAAGAAATATTTTGTTGAGGCTTCGATAGCGCGGGGGTGGGGATTTTTGGTTATCAAGGGGAGGATCGCTAGGGTGTTGATTTCTAGGCCAATTCAGGCTAGGATTCAATGAAAGCTTGAAAGGGTTGCCACAGTGCCTAGTGCAAGACTAGAGATGAAGATTGAAAGAGCATAAGGATTAATTAGTAAAGGAGGGGATTTAACCAACATGTTTGGGGTATGGGCCCAAAAGCTTTAAATGTTTAGCTGACTTTACTAGAAAGTAGTAAAATGGAATTACAGAGGGTTTTGATCTCTCAATTATAGGTTCAATACCTATTTTTCTAAGGAAGTGAGGGGGTTTGAACCCCTATAGGCCTCCCTATCAAGGAGGTCCTTATCTTTCGGGCACGCTTCCAACAGATGGGTGGGGAAAATAACATAATAATGGGGAAGGTGATAAATCAAATGGTGAAGGCTAGGGTTAAGGGGAGAAAACTTTTTCACACTAAATGTATTAGTTGGTCGTAGCGAAAGCGTGGGTAGGAGGCTCGCACTCATAAAAAGAATATAACTAGAAGAGAGGCCTTAACAATAACTGAGGCAGTTGTTAAAGGGTAAAGAAGGAGAGTTGAAGAACCTAAAAAGATAATTGATGAGATTGTGTTTATTATAAGGATATTGGCATACTCCGCTAGAAAAAATAAGGCAAATGGTCCTCCTGCGTATTCAACATTGAACCCGGAGACTAATTCAGATTCGCCTTCGGTTAGGTCAAATGGGGCGCGGTTGGTTTCAGCTAAAGTTGAGATAAATCATATGGCAGCTAAGGGTCAAGCGGGAATAACTAGTCAGAGGGGTTCTTGAGCAACACTAAAATTTTGTAAAGTGAAGTTTCCTGAGACAAGAATGATGCAAAGAAGAATGAGAGCCAGGGTTACTTCATATGAGATGGTTTGAGCTACTGCTCGTAGGGCGCCAATAAGGGCGTATTTTGAATTAGAAGCTCAGCCTGAGCCTAGAATTGAATAAACAGTGAGGCTTGAGAGAGCAAGGATGAATAAAATGCCGAGGTTCATTTCTGAAAATGTTAGAGGCATTGGTAGTGGGGCTCAAATAATTATGGCTAGAGAAAAAGCTAAAATTGGGGCAAGCATAAATAAAATTTGGGAGGAGGCGGCGGGGCGAATTGGTTCTTTAATAAATAGTTTAACGCCATCAGCAATTGGTTGGAGTAGACCTGTGGGGCCTACTACATTAGGGCCCTTACGATGTTGCATATAGCCTAAAACTTTCCGTTCAATTAAGGTTAGGAATGCAACTGCCAGAAGAATTGGAATTATGTAACACAGTGGTTGAATTAGATAAATTAGGTTAATAGCTGGGGAGAAGATTTGAACTTCTATGGAGAGAGTTTAGGTCTCTAGCAAGACCAGATTTTGCTACCCTAGCTTTCAATGCCCTCTATTCTTGAGGAAAGTGGTAAAAATGTTAGTTATTAAGTTGGTAAACACAACCTAGTATTTATGGCTTAGCAATTCTATTGGCCATGATTTTTCGGTCCTTTCGTACTAGAAAAATCTTTTTATAGATAGAAACTGACCTGGATTACTCCGGTCTGAACTCAGATCACGTAGGGTTTTAATCGTTGAACAAACGAACCTTTAGTAGCGGCTGCACCACTAGGATACCCTGATCCAACATCGAGGTCGTAAACCTACTTGTCGATACGGGCTCTTGAAGTAGATTGCGCTGTTATCCCTAGGGTAACTTGGTTCGTTGATCAAATAATTGGGTCAATGTAAGTCAGTTTGATGATGCATAAAGATGTGGCTTTTTGCTAAGAGGGTTTGTCTTTCAGCGCGGAGGTTAAGTTTTACTCCGTGGTCACCCCAACCTAAAACTAGAAGTTAAAAATGCTTAAATATGTTTAGTTTTCTGAAGGTGTTAAGTAAAAGCAAATACTTCAGTTGTTTAAAGCTCCATAGGGTCTTCTCGTCTTATAGAGTTATCCCCGCTTCTTCACGGGGAGATTAGTTTCATTGATTAGAAAAAGGAGACAGTATAGTCTTCGTGGGGCCATTCATACTAGTCCACAATTAAAGAACAAGTGATTACGCTACCTTCGCACGGTTAGGATACCGCGGCCGTTGAACAGTGTCACTGGGCAGGCTGGACCTCTTATTGTAGTTCAAGAGGCGATGTTTTTGGTAAACAGGCGAGACTAATATTTGCCGAGTTCCTTCTTTTTCTTTTAATCTTTCTCTGAATGCTCTGGTGTTAGGTTAACGTGAAATGTAATAGATTTTTCTTGGTCAGTTGCTATTTCATTATTAGTGGCGGTGATTATCAGCGGGATGGCCTTACTGATGGAAACTTGCATTGGGAGAGAAGGGTCTGCTTCTTATTACTAGTTTTAACATAAAATTTTCTATAAGTATATAGATTTGCCTTTTGGGGAATAAGGGATAGAGATTAACTAAGAAATTCAATAAATAAATAATTGAGCTTTGACGCTTTCGTAGAAGGTGGCTGCTCTTAGGCCTACTTTGATATTATTATTATTTATATAACCCAGTAGTGGAGGTTGTATCCTTTTTCAAATAGGCTGTACCTTATTTGAATTGCTTTAAAGAAATTTTTATAGATTTATTTGACTTTAAGCGGGACTAAGATCCTTTTCTAAGGCAACCAGCTATCACTAGGCTCGTTAGGCTTGTTACCTCTACCTTAGGATCGTCCCACTATTTTGCAACAGAGATGGGTTCGCTCAAAAAGCTGTCCTAAAGTAGCTCGCCTAGGTTCGGGGGTTCAAACTAAAAATCTTTTTGCTTGATTAGACTAGTTAAACCATGATGCAAAAGGTACGAGGGGTAAACTCTACTGTGTTGTGCTTTAAAGTTATTTCATTTCTATTTCATCTTTCCCTTGCGGTACTATATCTATGGCGCCCAGAAGTTTTTTGATCGCCTCTACTTGACTTAGAAAATGTTTTGATTTAAGGAAAAAAAGGTAAGTTTTAGAACAGAAGAAAGGTGGGGCTAGGTATTTAGCTCAAAATGATCTGGTTTTCACGGATATTACTTTGGTGTAAGCAAAGGGCTTTAAGTTAAGCTACATTATGTTTCCAAGTACACCTTCCGGTATACTTACCATGTTACGACTTGCCTCTTCTATGTTGCTTAAGGGTGTTAAAAACTGTTTGTTAGCATTGAGGAGGGTGACGGGCGGTGTGTACACACCCCAGTGCCAGGTTAAAAAGGACTCTCTAGTTCCATTTTACTACTAAATCCGCCTTCTGACTAGGTTTCATAAAGTCTTTCGTGTAGTCTAATATAGAAAGTGTAGCCCATCTCTTCCCATTTCATTTGTTGCACCTTGACCTGACGTGTGGTTGGAAAAACATTTGGCTCACTAGCGCGCTCACGTGGTAAGCTGACGACGGAGGTATACAGGCTGAATAACTAAAAATGGTGAGGTTAAACGGGGGTTATCGATTATAGGACAGGCTCCTCTAGGGGGATATGGGGTACCGTCAAGTCCTTTGGGTTTTAAGCTTAGCTCGTAGTTCCCTGGCGAGAAGGAAGTAAGTTAAAGTTTACGACTGAGCATAGTGGGGTATCTAATCCCAGTTTGTTTCTCAGATGACGTGAGTTCAAGTTGAATTAATTGGAATAACTTTCGTTTATGGCTTTCTTAAAAACAAGCGTGTCACGGCTTAGTTTTAGTTGAATTCCAGTTGTTTGGAGAACTTTAATCACGCTTTACGCCGAAGGGGGTCAATTTGAGCCACGATGGTGTAACCGCGGCGGCTGGCACCAGATTGGCCGGCTCTAAATAAGTTTAACTGAGTCAAGCTATCGCTCATGCTCAATGTTTATCACTGCTGAAGACCCTTGAGGGTGTGGCGAGACTAGGTGTTTTGGGCAAATTTTTGGGCCTGATACCAGCTCCTGTTCCCTAGAGGGGAAATAAGGGCATTCTCACTGGGGTGCGGATACTTGCATGTGTATATTAAATAAGAATTGACTCCAAGGCTAGGACCAAACCTTTGTGTTTAAAGGACTTTTTAGGGCCCTTCTTAGCATTTTCAGTGCTACGCTTTGTGTAAGCTATTTAAACAGGACATAATTTAAGGAGAATATCAGTTTTGGGGATTGATTGTGAAAGTTAAATTCTTTCTGTCCTGAGCTCTAGGAATGTTTTAAATTTCAATCTTTGGTTTACAAGACCAATGCTTTGAGGCGTTAAGCTACTAGGGCATAGCTTTTACTTGGACTTGCACCAAGAAGTGCTGAACCCTAAAACCAGAGGAAAGCTATTTTCCTTTAAAAGCATAATACACTGTATATATATATATATATATATATATATATAGTTTTTACTTTTATGTCACTCTTACTTGTTTGGGAAAGGGAGGGGTAAAAGAATTTAAGATAAACTGTGTTAAATCGGGGGAGGGGGAGGCATGAGGCCCCATAGAAATTTATTATAGGACTTTTGATTCCGGGGGGTTGCAAAAGAAAACTATGGTAAAAGCTGTGGGGGGGGGGGGGGGGGTTGACAAAAAAAAAGGAAATAAGCGCGCGCGCACAAATTAAAAATTTTTGTCGTTGGGTTTAGTCACAGGTGGGGTTTTTTAAAAAAATAGATTAGTGACTCCCGGGAGGGGGGAAATAGGAATTATGGGAAACTAGGACAGGGCTAAAAATTGCTATGTCTAACAAGCATTCATTTATAGGGTATCATATTCTTATGTTAAAGAACCACGCTTGCATGAAATAGGACAACCTTATTAATGTGCCATTACCCCACTGAGAGATGCCAAATGAAAGGACCCCAAAAAAAAATCTACCAATGCCTTTTAAATTTCAACCGATGAAGGAGTCACGGTCTCTGCCGGGACCTGACCTCATAGGAGGGATACCCTTTAGAAAGCGATCGCCGGCCGATTAATCAAGTAAAGTCCATAGATTCACATCCGTCAAATGTTTCCTGAAGCGGGCTTAAGGGTCAACTTGTGTTAGGTCCCTTGGAAGATTCAGAACTACCAAGTCCTAGACTTCTTTTAGGCCGCTTTAAGGTACGATAGAGATGTGTTCATATGCTCGATGGTTATTTCTTAGGGAATTTGAAAGAAATATTCATGTTTTTAATTAATGCAAGGGTATAATACATGTTATGTTTAAGTACGTAGTCCATGGATGGTTATTATTCAAGTTAAATTATAGAAGTATGCGGACTCTTTTTAAATAGAGAAGGCTCAGTTCAAAATTTAAAGTAATTATTTAAGTGGATGAAAAGGGGATTAAATTTGTATGTGAAGTTATAGTTAGTTGAGTTTTGCTTAGGTATTTTTTTTTCATATTTATGTTTTAGTGACGGCTGAGATAGCTCAATTATTTGATGGTTTGTCTTATTTTCATGAATTTTTTGGTCTAAACAATTGGACTGAATGGTATGATAGATATTCAAGCTCGAAAATTCAAAATGCAGGCTCTATTTTTAAAGTTTGTCTTTATATTATAAATATATTACCCGCCTTCGTGAATTGTCATGGGAGATGCGTGCATTAAATGGTTTATTTACGGTTATGAGGATATTTCAAATGTTTATTTATCTTGTGCTATTTGATGAGATATGCAAGGGGTAATAAAATGAATGCTCTATTATACATAGTATGTTTATAATACAGGCATAATAGGAGGAAGTATAAAGGTATATGGAATAATGCACTCTTTTTAGAGGAATTGTATAATAATAATTTAGAAGGTATGCGGGGGGTAATAAAATGAATGCTCTATTATACATAGTATGTTTATAATACAGGCATAATAGGAGGAAGTATAAAGGTATATGGAATAATGCACTCTTTTTAGAGGAATTGTATAATAATAATTTAGAAGGTATGCGGGGGGTAATAAAATGAATGCTCTATTATACATAGTATGTTTATAATACAGGCATAATAGGAGGAAGTATAAAGGTATATGGAATAATGCACTCTTTTTAGAGGAATTGTATAATAATAATTTAGAAGGTATGCGGGGGGTAATAAAATGAATGCTCTATTATACATAGTATGTTTATAATACAGGCATAATAGGAGGAAGTATAAAGGTATATGGAATAATGCACTCTTTTTAGAGGAATTGTATAATAATAATTTAGAAGGTATGCGGGGGGGGGGGGAAAGAAAGGAAGAAGATATAGAGGGCCCCATAGAAATTTATTATAGGACTTTTGATTCCGGGGGGTTGCAAAAGAAAACTATAGTAAAAGCTGGGGGGAGGCATGAGGCCCCATAGAAATTTATTATAGGACTTTTGATTCCGGGGGGGGTTGCAAAAGAAAACTATAGTAAAAGCTGGGGGGGGGAGGGGGAGGCATGAGGCCCCATAGAAATTTATTATAGGACTTTTGATTCCGGGGGGTTGCAAAAGAAAACTATGGTAAAAGCTGTGGGGGGGGGGGGGGGGGGGGTTGACAAAAAAAAAAGGAAATAAGCGCGCGCGCACAAATTAAAAATTTTTGTCGTTGGGTTTAGTCACAGGTGGGGTTTTTTAAAAAAATAGATTAGTGACTCCCGGGAGGGGGGAAATAGGAATTATGGGAAACTAGGACAGGGCTAAAAATTGCTATGTCTAACAAGCATTCATTTATAGGGTATCATATTCTTATGTTAAAGAACCACGCTTGCATGAAATAGGACAACCTTATTAATGTGCCATTACCCCACTGAGAGATGCCAAATGAAAGGACCCCAAAAAAAAATCTACCAATGCCTCTTAAATTTCAACCGATGAAGGAGTCACGGTCTCTGCCGGGACCTGACCTCATAGGAGGGATACCCTTTAGAAAGCGATCGCCGGCCGATTAATCAAGTAAAGTCCATAGATTCACATCCGTCAAATGTTTCCTGAAGCGGGCTTAAGGGTCAACTTGTGTTAGGTCCCTTGGAAGATTCAGAACTACCAAGTCCTAGACTTCTTTTAGGCCGCTTTAAGGTACGATAGAGATGTGTTCATATGCTCGATGGTTATTTCTTAGGGAATTTGAAAGAAATATTCATGTTTTTAATTAATGCAAGGGTATAATACATGTTATGTTTAAGTACGTAGTCCATGGATGGTTATTATTCAAGTTAAATTATAGAAGTATGCGGACTCTTTTTAAATAGAGAAGGCTCAGTTCAAAATTTAAAGTAATTATTTAAGTGGATGAAAAGGGGATTAAATTTGTATGTGAAGTTATAGTTAGTTGAGTTTTGCTTAGGTATTTTTTTTTCATATTTATGTTTTAGTGACGGCTGAGATAGCTCAATTATTTGATGGTTTGTCTTATTTTCATGAATTTTTTGGTCTAAACAATTGGACTGAATGGTATGATAGATATTCAAGCTCGAAAATTCAAAATGCAGGCTCTATTTTTAAAGTTTGTCTTTATATTATAAATATATTACCCGCCTTCGTGGAATTGTCATGGGAGATGCGTGCATTAAATGGTTTATTTACGGTTATGAGGATATTTCAAATGTTTATTTATCTTGTGCTATTTGATGAGATATGCAAGGGGTAATAAAATGAATGCTCTATTATACATAGTATGTTTATAATACAGGCATAATAGGAGGAAGTATAAAGGTATATGGAATAATGCACTCTTTTTAGAGGAATTGTATAATAATAATTTAGAAGGTATGCGGGGGGTAATAAAATGAATGCTCTATTATACATAGTATGTTTATAATACAGGCATAATAGGAGGAAGTATAAAGGTATATGGAATAATGCACTCTTTTTAGAGGAATTGTATAATAATAATTTAGAAGGTATGCGGGGGGTAATAAAATGAATGCTCTATTATACATAGTATGTTTATAATACAGGCATAATAGGAGGAAGTATAAAGGTATATGGAATAATGCACTCTTTTTAGAGGAATTGTATAATAATAATTTAGAAGGGGGGGAAGAAAGGAAGAAGATATAGAGGGCCCCATAGAAATTTATTATAGGACTTTTGATTCCGGGGGGTTGCAAAAGAAAACTATAGTAAAAGCTGGGGGGAGGCATGAGGCCCCATAGAAATTTATTATAGGACTTTTGATTCCGGGGGGGTTGCAAAAGAAAACTATGGTAAAAGCTGTGGGGGGGGGGGGGGGGGGGAGGCATGAGGCCCCATAGAAATTTATTATAGGACTTTTGATTCCGGGGGGTTGCAAAAGAAAACTATGGTAAAAGCTGTGGGGGGGGGGGAGGCATGAGGCCCCATAGAAATTTATTATAGGACTTTTGATTCCGGGGGGTTGCAAAAGAAAACTATGGTAAAAGCTGTGGGGGGGGGGGGGGGGGGGTTGACAAAAAAAAAGGAAATAAGCGCGCGCGCACAAATTAAAAATTTTTGTCGTTGGGTTTAGTCACAGGTGGGGTTTTTTAAAAAAATAGATTAGTGACTCCCGGGAGGGGGGAAATAGGAATTATGGGAAACTAGGACAGGGCTAAAAATTGCTATGTCTAACAAGCATTCATTTATAGGGTATCATATTCTTATGTTAAAGAACCACGCTTGCATGAAATAGGACAACCTTATTAATGTGCCATTACCCCACTGAGAGATGCCAAATGAAAGGACCCCAAAAAAAAATCTACCAATGCCTCTTAAATTTCAACCGATGAAGGAGTCACGGTCTCTGCCGGGACCTGACCTCATAGGAGGGATACCCTTTAGAAAGCGATCGCCGGCCGATTAATCAAGTAAAGTCCATAGATTCACATCCGTCAAATGTTTCCTGAAGCGGGCTTAAGGGTCAACTTGTGTTAGGTCCCTTGGAAGATTCAGAACTACCAAGTCCTAGACTTCTTTTAGGCCGCTTTAAGGTACGATAGAGATGTGTTCATATGCTCGATGGTTATTTCTTAGGGAATTTGAAAGAAATATTCATGTTTTTAATTAATGCAAGGGTATAATACATGTTATGTTTAAGTACGTAGTCCATGGATGGTTATTATTCAAGTTAAATTATAGAAGTATGCGGACTCTTTTTAAATAGAGAAGGCTCAGTTCAAAATTTAAAGTAATTATTTAAGTGGATGAAAAGGGGATTAAATTTGTATGTGAAGTTATAGTTAGTTGAGTTTTGCTTAGGTATTTTTTTTTCATATTTATGTTTTAGTGACGGCTGAGATAGCTCAATTATTTGATGGTTTGTCTTATTTTCATGAATTTTTTGGTCTAAACAATTGGACTGAATGGTATGATAGATATTCAAGCTCGAAAATTCAAAATGCAGGCTCTATTTTTAAAGTTTGTCTTTATATTATAAATATATTACCCGCCTTCGTGAATTGTCATGGGAGATGCGTGCATTAAATGGTTTATTTACGGTTATGAGGATATTTCAAATGTTTATTTATCTTGTGCTATTTGATGAGATATGCAAGGGGTAATAAAATGAATGCTCTATTATACATAGTATGTTTATAATACAGGCATAATAGGAGGAAGTATAAAGGTATATGGAATAATGCACTCTTTTTAGAGGAATTGTATAATAATAATTTAGAAGGTATGCGGGGGGTAATAAAATGAATGCTCTATTATACATAGTATGTTTATAATACAGGCATAATAGGAGGAAGTATAAAGGTATATGGAATAATGCACTCTTTTTAGAGGAATTGTATAATAATAATTTAGAAGGTATGCGGGGGGGGGGGGAAAGAAAGGAAGAAGATATAGAGGGCCCCATAGAAATTTATTATAGGACTTTTGATTCCGGGGGGTTGCAAAAGAAAACTATAGTAAAAGCTGGGGGGAGGCATGAGGCCCCATAGAAATTTATTATAGGACTTTTGATTCCGGGGGGGGTTGCAAAAGAAAACTATAGTAAAAGCTGGGGGGGGAGGGGGAGGCATGAGGCCCCATAGAAATTTATTATAGGACTTTTGATTCCGGGGGGTTGCAAAAGAAAACTATGGTAAAAGCTGTGGGGGGGGGGGGGGGGGGGGGGTTGACAAAAAAAAAAGGAAATAAGCGCGCGCGCACAAATTAAAAATTTTTGTCGTTGGGTTTAGTCACAGGTGGGGTTTTTTAAAAAAATAGATTAGTGACTCCCGGGAGGGGGGAAATAGGAATTATGGGAAACTAGGACAGGGCTAAAAATTGCTATGTCTAACAAGCATTCATTTATAGGGTATCATATTCTTATGTTAAAGAACCACGCTTGCATGAAATAGGACAACCTTATTAATGTGCCATTACCCCACTGAGAGATGCCAAATGAAAGGACCCCAAAAAAAAATCTACCAATGCCTCTTAAATTTCAACCGATGAAGGAGTCACGGTCTCTGCCGGGACCTGACCTCATAGGAGGGATACCCTTTAGAAAGCGATCGCCGGCCGATTAATCAAGTAAAGTCCATAGATTCACATCCGTCAAATGTTTCCTGAAGCGGGCTTAAGGGTCAACTTGTGTTAGGTCCCTTGGAAGATTCAGAACTACCAAGTCCTAGACTTCTTTTAGGCCGCTTTAAGGTACGATAGAGATGTGTTCATATGCTCGATGGTTATTTCTTAGGGAATTTGAAAGAAATATTCATGTTTTTAATTAATGCAAGGGTATAATACATGTTATGTTTAAGTACGTAGTCCATGGATGGTTATTATTCAAGTTAAATTATAGAAGTATGCGGACTCTTTTTAAATAGAGAAGGCTCAGTTCAAAATTTAAAGTAATTATTTAAGTGGATGAAAAGGGGATTAAATTTGTATGTGAAGTTATAGTTAGTTGAGTTTTGCTTAGGTATTTTTTTTTCATATTTATGTTTTAGTGACGGCTGAGATAGCTCAATTATTTGATGGTTTGTCTTATTTTCATGAATTTTTTGGTCTAAACAATTGGACTGAATGGTATGATAGATATTCAAGCTCGAAAATTCAAAATGCAGGCTCTATTTTTAAAGTTTGTCTTTATATTATAAATATATTACCCGCCTTCGTGAATTGTCATGGGAGATGCGTGCATTAAATGGTTTATTTACGGTTATGAGGATATTTCAAATGTTTATTTATCTTGTGCTATTTGATGAGATATGCAAGGGGTAATAAAATGAATGCTCTATTATACATAGTATGTTTATAATACAGGCATAATAGGAGGAAGTATAAAGGTATATGGAATAATGCACTCTTTTTAGAGGAATTGTATAATAATAATTTAGAAGGTATGCGGGGGGTAATAAAATGAATGCTCTATTATACATAGTATGTTTATAATACAGGCATAATAGGAGGAAGTATAAAGGTATATGGAATAATGCACTCTTTTTAGAGGAATTGTATAATAATAATTTAGAAGGTATGCGGGGGGTAATAAAATGAATGCTCTATTATACATAGTATGTTTATAATACAGGCATAATAGGAGGAAGTATAAAGGTATATGGAATAATGCACTCTTTTTAGAGGAATTGTATAATAATAATTTAGAAGGGGGGGAAGAAAGGAAGAAGATATAGAGGGCCCCATAGAAATTTATTATAGGACTTTTGATTCCGGGGGGTTGCAAAAGAAAACTATAGTAAAAGCTGGGGGGAGGCATGAGGCCCCATAGAAATTTATTATAGGACTTTTGATTCCGGGGGGGGTTGCAAAAGAAAACTATAGTAAAAGCTGGGGGGGGAGGGGGAGGCATGAGGCCCCATAGAAATTTATTATAGGACTTTTGATTCCGGGGGGTTGCAAAAGAAAACTATGGTAAAAGCTGTGGGGGGGGGGGGGGGGGGGGGGTTGACAAAAAAAAAAGGAAATAAGCGCGCGCGCACAAATTAAAAATTTTTGTCGTTGGGTTTAGTCACAGGTGGGGTTTTTTAAAAAAATAGATTAGTGACTCCCGGGAGGGGGGAAATAGGAATTATGGGAAACTAGGACAGGGCTAAAAATTGCTATGTCTAACAAGCATTCATTTATAGGGTATCATATTCTTATGTTAAAGAACCACGCTTGCATGAAATAGGACAACCTTATTAATGTGCCATTACCCCACTGAGAGATGCCAAATGAAAGGACCCCAAAAAAAAATCTACCAATGCCTCTTAAATTTCAACCGATGAAGGAGTCACGGTCTCTGCCGGGACCTGACCTCATAGGAGGGATACCCTTTAGAAAGCGATCGCCGGCCGATTAATCAAGTAAAGTCCATAGATTCACATCCGTCAAATGTTTCCTGAAGCGGGCTTAAGGGTCAACTTGTGTTAGGTCCCTTGGAAGATTCAGAACTACCAAGTCCTAGACTTCTTTTAGGCCGCTTTAAGGTACGATAGAGATGTGTTCATATGCTCGATGGTTATTTCTTAGGGAATTTGAAAGAAATATTCATGTTTTTAATTAATGCAAGGGTATAATACATGTTATGTTTAAGTACGTAGTCCATGGATGGTTATTATTCAAGTTAAATTATAGAAGTATGCGGACTCTTTTTAAATAGAGAAGGCTCAGTTCAAAATTTAAAGTAATTATTTAAGTGGATGAAAAGGGGATTAAATTTGTATGTGAAGTTATAGTTAGTTGAGTTTTGCTTAGGTATTTTTTTTTCATATTTATGTTTTAGTGACGGCTGAGATAGCTCAATTATTTGATGGTTTGTCTTATTTTCATGAATTTTTTGGTCTAAACAATTGGACTGAATGGTATGATAGATATTCAAGCTCGAAAATTCAAAATGCAGGCTCTATTTTTAAAGTTTGTCTTTATATTATAAATATATTACCCGCCTTCGTGAATTGTCATGGGAGATGCGTGCATTAAATGGTTTATTTACGGTTATGAGGATATTTCAAATGTTTATTTATCTTGTGCTATTTGATGAGATATGCAAGGGGTAATAAAATGAATGCTCTATTATACATAGTATGTTTATAATACAGGCATAATAGGAGGAAGTATAAAGGTATATGGAATAATGCACTCTTTTTAGAGGAATTGTATAATAATAATTTAGAAGGTATGCGGGGGGTAATAAAATGAATGCTCTATTATACATAGTATGTTTATAATACAGGCATAATAGGAGGAAGTATAAAGGTATATGGAATAATGCACTCTTTTTAGAGGAATTGTATAATAATAATTTAGAAGGTATGCGGGGGGTAATAAAATGAATGCTCTATTATACATAGTATGTTTATAATACAGGCATAATAGGAGGAAGTATAAAGGTATATGGAATAATGCACTCTTTTTAGAGGAATTGTATAATAATAATTTAGAAGGGGGGGAAGAAAGGAAGAAGATATAGAGGGCCCCATAGAAATTTATTATAGGACTTTTGATTCCGGGGGGTTGCAAAAGAAAACTATAGTAAAAGCTGGGGGGAGGCATGAGGCCCCATAGAAATTTATTATAGGACTTTTGATTCCGGGGGGGTTGCAAAAGAAAACTATGGTAAAAGCTGTGGGGGGGGGGGGGGGGGGGGAGGCATGAGGCCCCATAGAAATTTATTATAGGACTTTTGATTCCGGGGGGTTGCAAAAGAAAACTATGGTAAAAGCTGTGGGGGGGGGGGAGGCATGAGGCCCCATAGAAATTTATTATAGGACTTTTGATTCCGGGGGGTTGCAAAAGAAAACTATGGTAAAAGCTGTGGGGGGGGGGGGGGGGGGGTTGACAAAAAAAAAGGAAATAAGCGCGCGCGCACAAATTAAAAATTTTTGTCGTTGGGTTTAGTCACAGGTGGGGTTTTTTAAAAAAATAGATTAGTGACTCCCGGGAGGGGGGAAATAGGAATTATGGGAAACTAGGACAGGGCTAAAAATTGCTATGTCTAACAAGCATTCATTTATAGGGTATCATATTCTTATGTTAAAGAACCACGCTTGCATGAAATAGGACAACCTTATTAATGTGCCATTACCCCACTGAGAGATGCCAAATGAAAGGACCCCAAAAAAAAATCTACCAATGCCTCTTAAATTTCAACCGATGAAGGAGTCACGGTCTCTGCCGGGACCTGACCTCATAGGAGGGATACCCTTTAGAAAGCGATCGCCGGCCGATTAATCAAGTAAAGTCCATAGATTCACATCCGTCAAATGTTTCCTGAAGCGGGCTTAAGGGTCAACTTGTGTTAGGTCCCTTGGAAGATTCAGAACTACCAAGTCCTAGACTTCTTTTAGGCCGCTTTAAGGTACGATAGAGATGTGTTCATATGCTCGATGGTTATTTCTTAGGGAATTTGAAAGAAATATTCATGTTTTTAATTAATGCAAGGGTATAATACATGTTATGTTTAAGTACGTAGTCCATGGATGGTTATTATTCAAGTTAAATTATAGAAGTATGCGGACTCTTTTTAAATAGAGAAGGCTCAGTTCAAAATTTAAAGTAATTATTTAAGTGGATGAAAAGGGGATTAAATTTGTATGTGAAGTTATAGTTAGTTGAGTTTTGCTTAGGTATTTTTTTTTCATATTTATGTTTTAGTGACGGCTGAGATAGCTCAATTATTTGATGGTTTGTCTTATTTTCATGAATTTTTTGGTCTAAACAATTGGACTGAATGGTATGATAGATATTCAAGCTCGAAAATTCAAAATGCAGGCTCTATTTTTAAAGTTTGTCTTTATATTATAAATATATTACCCGCCTTCGTGAATTGTCATGGGAGATGCGTGCATTAAATGGTTTATTTACGGTTATGAGGATATTTCAAATGTTTATTTATCTTGTGCTATTTGATGAGATATGCAAGGGGTAATAAAATGAATGCTCTATTATACATAGTATGTTTATAATACAGGCATAATAGGAGGAAGTATAAAGGTATATGGAATAATGCACTCTTTTTAGAGGAATTGTATAATAATAATTTAGAAGGTATGCGGGGGGTAATAAAATGAATGCTCTATTATACATAGTATGTTTATAATACAGGCATAATAGGAGGAAGTATAAAGGTATATGGAATAATGCACTCTTTTTAGAGGAATTGTATAATAATAATTTAGAAGGTATGCGGGGGGTAATAAAATGAATGCTCTATTATACATAGTATGTTTATAATACAGGCATAATAGGAGGAAGTATAAAGGTATATGGAATAATGCACTCTTTTTAGAGGAATTGTATAATAATAATTTAGAAGGTGGGGGGAGGGGGGGAGTAGACAACTGCTGCTTAAAAGTGATTTTTAAAAGTGAGGTGGTTTTCTAAAATTCCTAGTGTAGGAATGAAGAGGATGAAGATGGAGAAGTAGATGATGGAAGCAAGTTGACCAATTAAAATGAAAGGGTCTTCCACTGGTTGCCCACCAATTCAGGTTAAAATAAGTGTGTTGGCAATTAGGGCTCAAAAGAAAATTTTAGTGAGAGGACGAAAGATAAGAGCGCGCTGGTGCGAGGTGTGAAGAATGGGAAGAAGAAAAAGTACAATGATAGAACAAAGTAGGGCTAAAACGCCTCCTAATTTGTTAGGGATAGAGCGAAGAATGGCGTATGCGAAGAGAAAGTATCATTCCGGCTTAATATGAGGTGGGGTGACTAGGGGGTTTGCTGGAGTGAAATTGTCAGGATCACCTAAGAGATTAGGGGTAAATGTTGAAAGGGCAGTTAAAAGAGCAATTAGAATAGCGAATCCAAGGGCGTCTTTATAGGAAAAATAAGTGTGAAATGGAACTTTGTCTGGATTTGAGTTTAATCCGGTGGGATTGGAGGATCCGGTTTGATGGAGAAAGAGAAGATGAAGAATAGACACCCCTGCAACGACAAAAGGAAGGAGGAAGTGGAAGGTAAAAAATCGTGTTAGCGTGGCGTTGTCGACCGAGAAGCCGCCTCAAATTCACTGAACCAGGTTGGTGCCAATATAAGGGGCGGCGGAGAGAAGATTAGTGATTACTGTAGCCCCCCAAAATGATATTTGTCCTCAAGGAAGAACATAGCCTACGAATGCAGTAGCTATAACTAGAAAAAACAGGATTACTCCAATATTTCAAGTCTCTTTAAATAGAAAAGAGCCGTAATACATGCCCCGGCCAATGTGGAGGTAAATGCAGATAAAAAAAAAGGATGCCCCGTTGGCATGTAAATTACGAAGAAGCCATCCGTTGTTTACATCTCGGCAGATGTGGGCGACAGAGGAGAAGGCTATGGTGGTATCTGCAGTATAGTGTATAGCTAGGAAAAGGCCCGTAATGATTTGGGCAATTAGGCAAAGGCCTAGAAGAGAGCCAAAGTTTCACCATGTGGAGATGTTGGATGGGGATGGTAGGTCGATAAAAGAGTTGTTAATGATTTTTAGAACAGGGTGGGTTTTACGTAAAATTGGGGCCATTAGTTTTTGTAGTTGAATACAACAGCAGTTTTTCAGACTGTGAGTCCGGGTTAGAACCCTGGCAAGAATAGATGAATTTTATTTTTGAAGTTGGGTTAATTGGGGGTTTATTAGCGGTGGCTTCTAATCCGTCACCTTTTTATGCGGCTTTTGGATTAGTAAGTTCAGCTGGAGTTGGGTGTTTAATTTTAATGGAAGGTGGGGTGTCATTTTTGTCACTAGTTCTATTCTTAGTTTATTTAGGTGGGATAATAGTAGTGTTTGCTTATTCGGCTGCATTAGTTGCGGAACCACATCCGGAGGCGTGGGGAAGTTTTGGGGTGGTAATATATTCATCAATTTTTATTTTTTTAGTGGGGCTATGATGGGTAATTGGGGGTGGAGAATACGAAGTTGAATCAAAACTGGAACAGGTGGCCTATGGGGGGGAGTGATTTGGGGTTTCGGTGTTATTTACGTGAGGGGGAGGATTATTAATAATTGTTGGGTGGGCTCTTTTATTGACATTATTTG
This sequence comes from Phyllobates terribilis, assembly GCF_046119375.1. Lineage (NCBI taxonomy): Eukaryota > Metazoa > Chordata > Amphibia > Anura > Dendrobatidae > Phyllobates > Phyllobates terribilis. Next base: position 50,831 of record NW_027366328.1, on the reverse strand, counting down.
GGGTGTTAGAAGTGGTTCGGGGCCATTATAGTGGGTCCTTACGAGCTGTAAGATAATAAGGCTGATTGCAGAGGAAACAGTTAGAATTGATAAATAAGTTTTAATTAGGCCTTGTTGGATTTCTTGATTTTTTATGATTGGGGGAAGTTGTAGTACTGTTAGACCCTTAGGGCCAATCTTCTCCAACCATAAGGTGTCAATGAGGTTTGAAGAGATTTGTAAGCTAAAATTTAGGAAACATGATGGAATTAATCGGTGGAAAATGGATGGAAAAAAGGACGTGTTGATGGACTTGGAGAAGTTCTGGGCTGAGATCTTAGTTCATGAGATCTGAGCTAGGTCGAGAGCAATAATAAATCCTAAGATTGAAACGGTTAAAGCAGAAATTTTTAGGTAGGTTGGTATTGTAAGTGTCTGGGGGGAGGGGGGGATAATAATTTGATAAATTAATAAACCTGAAATTACACTACCTAGTGCCAGACGTTTAATTGGGTTAATGGCGATAGAAATGTTTTCATTAAAATACATTAATGGGTTAAATCGGGGATGATGTATAGATGAGAAATAAATTACGCGGAGGCTGTAAACGGCTGTGAAAGATGTAGCGAGCAATGTAATAACTAGGGCTCAAGCATTTGTATTAGAAGTGTTGATTGCTTCAATTACAGCGTCTTTAGAAAAGAATCCTGCTAAGTAAGGGGTGCCCATTAAGGCAAGACTGCCGATGGTGATGCAGGTGGTAGTCACCGGGAGAGATTTTTGAAGACCTCCTATTTTTCGAATATCTTGTTCATCATTCAGATTATGAATGATGGAGCCTGAGCATAAAAATAATATTGCTTTGAAGAAAGCGTGAGTACAAATGTGGAAAAATGCTAGATGGGGAAGGTTAAGTCCGACTGCTACTACTATAAGACCAAGTTGACTAGATGTTGAGAAGGCAACGATTTTTTTAATGTCATTTTGAGTTAGAGCGCAAGTTGCGGCGAATGCAGTGGAAATAGCCCCGAGGCATAAACAGGTGGTGAGGGCAAGCTGGTTATCTTTGATGAGGGGATGAATACGAATAAGAAGAAAGACACCGGCTACTACTATGGTACTAGAGTGAAGGAGAGCAGAGACGGGGGTGGGCCCTTCCATGGCTGAAGCAAGTCAAGGGTGAAGCCCAAATTGGGCAGATTTACTTGCGGCGGCAACAATAAAGGCGATAATTACAGGGGTAGGGGTGTCTATTGAGAGGACAAAATTTAATTCAGTTGAGTCAAAAGAGGAGACGAGTCAAAAGATAGCGTATAGAAAGCCAATGTCCCCAATTCGGTTGTATAATACAGCTTGTAAGGCAGCTGCACCAGCGTTGCTACGGGTAAAGTATCAGCCAATTAAAAGGTAGGATATGATTCCAACTCCCTCTCAGCCGATGAAAAGGGCTAAAAAGTTTCCTGCTGAGACTAGAAGTATTATGGCCAGAAGAAAAATAAGAAGATATTTGAAAAAAAGTTGGATTTTAGGATCATCGTGTATGTACCATAGAGAATATTCAACAATACTTCAGGAGACTAGAAGGGCAATGGGAATAAATAATATCGAATATTGATCTAATTGAAGAGAGAAATTTAAGGGTGAAGATAGAATATTAAATCACTTTCATGTGATGGAGGCTGTTTGAAACTCCCCGTTAACCAGCATGAAAAGTGGGGGGGAGGAGGTAAAGAAAGCTAATATTACAGCTTTTTTTGTATTGAGGTGAAAATTAATAGATGTTGGGGTAAGAAGGGGAAATAAGAGGATTATTATGCTTAGTAAATAGGATGTAGAAATTATTGGTATGTTCATTGCCTAAAAGGTAATATTAATTAACATTTGGCTTGAGTTAGCCGTGGAGTTGAGCCACGGAGGCGAGGAATTAGCAGTTCTCGTTAAGTCTCTTACAAACTCGGCGGACAAGGGATAATTAGTCCCTATCTCTAGAGTCACAGACTAGAATTTTAATAAACTATGTTCGCTTAAAATATGAGATTTGGTTTAAGGGTAACGAATAATACTGGCATGATGTGAAGTAACAGAATAATGTGTTCTCGAGTTTGGGAGGGGGTAAGGAGTTTAGTGTGAGGTGGCAAGTGTTCTCGTTGAGAGGCTCAAAATAGGTAGAGGGAGTAGGATGTGGTAAAAATGATGCTAAGTCCAGCAATAATGAGTGTTATGGAGGATCATTGAAATAAGGAGGAAAGAATCGATAGTTCTCCAATAAAGTTTAGTGAGGGGGGGAGTGCTATATTAAGTAATGCTGCTGTAAGTCATCAGGCTGCGGTTAGAGGAAAAATAATTTGGCTTCCTTGTAAAAGAACAAGGGTTCGAGAATTAGTGCGTTCGTAGGATGTGTTAGCGAGGCAAAAGAGGGCGGAAGATACTAAGCCATGAGAGATTATTAGGACTATTGCGCCAGTAGTGCTTCAGTTTGTTTTAATTATTGATGCTGCGATGACTAAGCCCATATGACTCACAGATGAAAAGGCGATTAGAGATTTTAGGTCTGTTTGGCGGGAACATAGAATAGCTGATAAAAGAACACCAAATAGTGAAAAAATAATTAATGGGGCTGCTAAAGGAAGAAGGGAATTATCTATTATGGTCGTTATACGAAGAATGCCATAACCCCCTAACTTTAGAAGAGTGCCGGCCAAGATCATTGAGCCTGCAATTGGGGCTTCTACGTGAGCTTTGGGGAGTCATAGGTGGAGGCCATAAAGAGGCATTTTGACAAGAAAGGCTAAAAAACAGGCTGATCATCATAAGGGGGCAAGATGAGGGGTAGATGATATTATAGTGTTTTTAAGAAGAAAAATAGATAGTGTACCGATGTTTTCATAAAATAGCAGAAGGACTGTGAGAAGGGCTATTGAACCAAAGAGAGTATAAAAAAGTAAGTAGGTTCCTGCAAGCATGCGTTCTTTTTGTGCGCCCCATCGGGTAATAATAATTAGGGTGGGAATCATTGTTGTCTCAAACATAATAAAAAATAAGATTAAATTATTAACTATGAAAGCTAAAAGAGTGGTGACTTGAAGTACAATAATAGTGAAGATATAAAGTCGTTGTCGAACAATAGGTTCGTTGGAGAGTTTACTTTGACTGGCAAGAAGAGTAGGGGCTGTTAGTCAGTAGGTTAAAATAAGAAGGGGTGAGGAAATTTCGTCTACTAAAAAGTATAGGTTTGTTAGAAAAAAGATTTTGTGAAATAAAAATCAGGAGGTTGATAGGGCTGCTACAATTAGGGCTGTGGCTGATGAGGTTTCTCACAACCGCTTAGCGGGGGTAATTCATGGGATAAAGAGTATAAGCATTAAGGGTGTAAGAATAGTTAACATTGTAGGAGGTTTAGGGAGTTTAAATTATCTGAGCCGTGGGAACGAGCGGTAGCAATCATGAGGGATAGACCTAGGCCCGCTTCACAAGCAGAGAGGGTTAGTATAATGACAGGGTATATGGTTGAAGTTAATAGAGTGAGCTTGGTAGATCATAAGGTCAGACTAATAAAAAGGGATAATATCATTCCTTCTAAACATAAGAGGGCGGATAATAAATGAGAACGATGGAATGATAGGCCAAGAAGGCCTAAAAAGAAGGTTGTGGATAGTAGTCAGGGAGCATGTATTAAAGGCATAAAAATGTTGTGGAGTTAAACCAAAATTTGTTGAGTCGAAATCAACCGTCTTTTTAGACTAACATTTTATTCTGCTCAATCGAGTCCGCCTTGGAGTCATTCGTAAATAAAGCCAAGAGTTAGGAGAAGAAGAATAATGAATGATCAAAAAATAGTTAATTCGGGCAGAGAGAGTTGAGCGGCTCAAGGTGTTGGAAGGAGCAGGGCAATTTCTAGGTCAAAGAGAAGAAATAAGATGGCTACAAGGAAGAATCGCATAGAATAGGGTAGACGGGCGGACCCTAGAGGGTCAAACCCGCATTCGTAAGGAGAGAGTTTATTGGAGTCAGGAGAAATTAAGGGTAACCAGAAGCCGAGTGTGGCTAAGATGATGGCAATAAAAATTCCGACGAGGGAAAATAGGGTCATTATTTCTTCTTGGGATTTAACCAAGATTAAATGATTGGAAGTCATTTGTACTGGTTGTACTAAAGAAATAAGAGCCTCATCAGTAAATTGAGACATATAAGAAGAGTCAAACTACGTCTACGAAGTGTCAGTATCAGGCAGCGGCTTCAAATCCAAAGTGGTGATGGGTAGTAAAGTGAAAGTTGATCTGACGCAGAAGACAGGCTGATAAAAATAGTGAGCCAATAATAACGTGAAGTCCATGAAAGCCGGTAGCTACAAAAAAGGTTGAGCCGTAGACTCCGTCTGCAATAGTAAATGGTGCTTCATAATATTCTATGGCTTGAAGAATAGTAAAATATAGGCCTAAAATGATAGTCAAAGTTAAGGCTTGGGTTGCTTCCATGCGGTTGCCTTGTATAATGCTGTGATGGGCTCATGTAACTGAGACCCCTGAAGCCAATAATACAGCAGTGTTTAGTAAAGGGACTTCAAATGGGTTTAGTGGGGAAATCCCTGTTGGTGGCCAGCATTCCCCAATTTCAAATGTTGGGGCAAGACTAGCATTGTAGAAGGCTCAAAAAAACCCAATAAAGAAGAAGACTTCTGAGGTGATGAAAAGAATCATGCCATAACGGAGTCCCTTTTGTACGGGGGCTGTATGATGGCCTTGGAAGGTCCCTTCGCGAACAATATCGCGTCATCATTGGAATATGGTAAGGAGCATTAAGGATAAACCAATTGATAAAATTAGGGTTGTGTTGAAATGAAATCATATTGCTAAGCCTGTGGTTAATAAAAATGCTGCTGTTGCTCCAGTGATAGGTCAAGGGCTGGGGTCAACTATGTGGAAAGCGTGAGCTTGGTGTGCCATTAGGTGTTTTCTTGAAGATATAGACTTAAAAGTAGAACAAATACGTAAGCTTGAATTATGGCAACAGCAATTTCTAGAATTGTTAGGAGAAGAAGAGTAACAAAGGTAAGGGATGAAACAAGGGGAGAGGAAAATAGAAGGGCTAGGGTGGCTATAGAAATTAGTTGAATAAGTAGGTGGCCTGCTGTGAGGTTAGCTGTTAGTCGTACGCCAAGGGCTACTGGGCGAATAAATAAGCTGATAGTTTCGATAATAATAAGAACTGGGATTAAAAGTGTAGGAGTGCCTTCTGGTAGAAAATGTCCTAAAGAAGCTGTAGGTTGATTGCGAAAACCAATTAAAACTGTGGTCAGTCAAAGAGGGATAGCTAAGCCTAGATTTAAAGAGAGCTGTGTTGTAGGTGTAAAGGTGTAAGGGAGAAGGCCAAGAAGATTAACTCCTAGGAGAAAAACTATTAGAGATGTTAAAATTAGGGCTCATTTATGTCCTGGGGAATTAATAGGCATGAAGATTTGTTTTGAGAAAGTTTTTAAAAATCAGGCCTGGGTGGTCAATAAGCGGTTAGACAGCCAACGATTGGAGGGAGAGGGGAAAAGAAGTCAAGGGAGGAGCATAGAAACTAGAATTAGTGGGACTCCGAATAAAGTTGGGGAAGCAAATTGGCTAAATAAGTTTAGGGTCATGGTCATGATCATGATTTATTAAGACCTTTAGATGTTTTTGAGTTGGGGTCATTAATGAAGTAGTGTTTAGAGATTTTTGTGGGGGAAAAAAGAAGAAAAATTATCCATGAAGACAATAAGATGAAGAATCAGGGTGATGGGTCTAATTGAGGCATTCGTTGAGGGTGGGAGGAAGTCACCTTTCTACAGCTTAAAAGGCTGTCGCTGTTTCCTATAGCTTCTTAACGAAGAATCTGTTGAGGTGGATGATCAATTTAGAAATTCTTTTATAGGAAGAGATTCAATTACAATTGGCATAAAACTGTGGTTTGCTCCGCAAATTTCTGAGCACTGCCCATAGTAGACTCCTGGGCGGGAAATTAAGAATGAGGCTTGGTTAAGACGCCCAGGAATGGCGTCAGTTTTTACTCCTAAGGCTGGAACGGCTCATGAGTGAAGAACATCTTCAGCTGTAACAAGAATTCGAGTTGCCATGCCAATGGGGGTGACTATTCGATTATCTACTTCAAGTAGGCGAAATTGGCCAGGAGTTAGGTCTTTAGTTGGGACTATATAGGAGTCGAAGTTTAGATCAGTAAAATCTGAGTATTCATAACTTCAGTACCATTGGTGGCCGATTGTTTTGATAGTAATATCAGGGTTGCTAATCTCATCTATTAGGTACAGAATTCGAAGAGAAGGAAGGGCGATGACAATTAAAATTACAGCGGGCATAATAGTTCATACTATCTCAATTTCCTGGGCGTCAATGGTGTTAGTGTTGGATAGCTTTGTTGTTATTAAGGTAGAAATGATATAAAGAACTAAGGCGCTAATTAGAAATACTGCTATTAGGGCGTGGTCATGGAAGTGCAGCAATTCTTCTATGATGGGGGATGCTGCGTCTTGGAAGCCTAGTTGGAGGGGGTGGGCCATAAAGAAATATAGGAATTTAACCTATTATTTTACCTTGACAAAGTAATGTTATGAGTTAACTAAGTTCTTAAAGAAAATGGCAGAGCGGTGATGCGCCTGGCTTGAAACCAGGGAATGGGGGTTCAATTCCCTCTTTTCTCGATCTATTAGTTTGGGAGAAAGTGGCCTCTTCAAATGTGTGATACGGTGGAGGAGATCCATACAGTCATTCGACGTTTGTTGGGGTTATCTCTGGAGATGAAAAGAGGCGTTTTGATGAGAAAGCTTCTCAGATAATAAATATTATTAAGATTACGGCAACTAAGGAAATTAGTGAGCCTACTGAGGAGACTGTGTTTCAAAGGGTGTAGGCATCAGGGTAGTCCGAATATCGACGTGGCATGCCAGCTAAACCGAGAAAGTGCTGTGGGAAAAAGGTTAAATTTACCCCAGTAAATATAATGCCAAAATGGATTTTAGTTCAAGTTTCGTGGAGAGTATAACCAGTAAAGAGAGGAAATCAGTGGATAAAGCCTGCTATAATAGCAAATACTGCCCCTATCGATAAAACATAGTGGAAGTGTGCAACTACATAGTAAGTGTCATGAAGAACAATGTCCAAGGAAGAATTGGCTAGGACGATTCCAGTCAATCCGCCAACTGTAAAAAGAAAAATAAAGCCCAGAGCTCAGAGTATGGCAGCCTCTCATTTAATGATGCCGCCATGTATTGTGGCAAGTCAGCTAAAGACTTTAACTCCTGTGGGAATAGCAATAATTATTGTAGCTGAAGTAAAGTAGGCTCGAGTGTCGACGTTTAGATCGGTAGTAAACATATGATGGGCTCAGACGATAAAACCTAAGAGACCAATTGACATCATAGCTCAAACTATTCCTATATAGCCAAATGGTTCTTTTTTGCTGGAGTAGTAGGTTACAACATGAGAAATAATTCCAAATCCAGGGAGGATAAGAATATAAACTTCTGGGTGTCCAAAAAATCAAAATAAGTGTTGGTAAAGAACTGGGTCCCCACCTCCGGCGGGGTCGAAGAAGGTTGTGTTTAAGTTTCGGTCAGTAAGCAGCATTGTGATGCCTGCGGCCAAGACCGGAAGGGAAAGGAGAAGGAGAATAGCGGTGATCAAGACAGACCACACAAATAGGGGGGTTTGATACTGTGTTAGTGAAGGGGGTTTTATGTTTAGGGTAGTAGTGATAAAATTAATTGCCCCAAGAATAGATGAAACCCCAGCTAAATGTAGTGAAAAAATTGTTAAATCCACTGATGGTCCAGCATGAGCCAGGTTGCTTGCGAGGGGGGGGTAAACTGTTCAACCTGTGCCTGCGCCTGCTTCAACTCCTGCCGAAGCTAACAGGAGAAGGAAAGAAGGGGGGAGAAGTCAAAAACTTATGTTGTTCATTCGAGGAAAGGCTATGTCAGGGGCTCCAATTATTAAAGGAACAAGTCAGTTTCCGAACCCCCCGATAAGAATTGGCATAACCATAAAAAAAATTATTACAAAGGCGTGAGCGGTGACGATTACATTATAAATTTGATCATCGCCCAGTAAAGAGCCGGGTTGACTTAGCTCTGCTCGAATTAGTAGGCTAAGGGCCGTGCCTACCATCCCGGCCCATGCGCCGAACACTAGGTACAAGGTTCCAATATCCTTGTGATTTGTGGAAAATAATCATCGGGTAATTATCACAGGTAAGATGGCCGAAACTTAGGCAGCGGGTTGTAGCCCCGCCAACAGAGGTTCAAGTCCTCTTCTTTCCAGGCCCCGGGGTGTTACACGCAGGACTGCAACCCCTGAGAGGCAGTATAGATTCTGCCGGGGCTTCTCCCGTTTTTTTTTTAACGGGAGAAGTAGAATAAAGCTCGCTGGATAGAGTGTTTAGCTGTTAACTAAAAGTTTACGGGATCAAGGCCCGTTTTTCTAGAAGACTTTATCTTAATAAAAGTATTTGAGTTGCATTCAGAAGATGAAAGTAGTATCTTTCAAGTCTTACAGAAGCTAGAAGGGTTTCACTTCTATTAAGGGCTTTGAAGGCTCTTGGTTTGGTTATCCTAAGCTTCTTAAAAGTATGGTAATAAAGATGGAGAGAGGGGAAGAGCACATAGGGTTAGAATAGTTAATGGGGATAAGTGGGTTTTTTTCTTAAATAGTCAGGAAGATAGCGAAAAAGATGGGTTAGGGGCCAAGGTGAGAGATGTGGTGTAAGTTAAGCGAAGATAAAAAAATAGACTTAGAAGGGTTGATAGAAGAGCAATGAGGGCAAATGTTGTTAAGTTTTGTTTGATTAATTCTTGAGCGATGAGTCATTTAGGTAAGAACCCTGTGAGTGGCGGGAGGCCACTTAGAGATAATAAACAGAGAAGGGATAATGAGGCAATAGCGGGGGTTTTATGTCAGGATGTTGCTAGTTGAAGGATATTTTTGGAGTTGATAAACATAAATGTAAAGAATAGGGTGGAAGTTATAATAACATAAAGAGTAAAGTTTAGAAGGGAAAGAGAGGGGGAAATTTTTAAAATTAAGATAATTCATCCCATATGGGCAATAGAAGAGAATGCTATAATTTTTCGAATTTGAGTTTGGTTAATTCCCCCCCAACCTCCAAGAAAAGTGGAGAGTAAACCTAAGGTTAACATTAAATTGAGGTTGAGGGACTCTGAAAATTGAAAAAGTAAGGTTATGGGGGCTAGTTTTTGTCATGTTGACAAAATTAGGCCTGTTTGGAGTGGGAGGCCTTGGAGAACCTCTGGGAGCCAAAAGTGAAATGGAGCAATTCCAAGTTTTGTTAAAATAGCAATTGATAAGAGGATAGTGGAATTTGAATTTATAGAGGAATTGATGGATCACTCTCCTGTGAGTCAGGCGTTAAGAGTGGCAGCAAACAGAATTAGTGCTGAGGCTGCAGCTTGAGTCAAGAAATATTTTGTTGAGGCTTCGATAGCGCGGGGGTGGGGATTTTTGGTTATCAAGGGGAGGATCGCTAGGGTGTTGATTTCTAGGCCAATTCAGGCTAGGATTCAATGAAAGCTTGAAAGGGTTGCCACAGTGCCTAGTGCAAGACTAGAGATGAAGATTGAAAGAGCATAAGGATTAATTAGTAAAGGAGGGGATTTAACCAACATGTTTGGGGTATGGGCCCAAAAGCTTTAAATGTTTAGCTGACTTTACTAGAAAGTAGTAAAATGGAATTACAGAGGGTTTTGATCTCTCAATTATAGGTTCAATACCTATTTTTCTAAGGAAGTGAGGGGGTTTGAACCCCTATAGGCCTCCCTATCAAGGAGGTCCTTATCTTTCGGGCACGCTTCCAACAGATGGGTGGGGAAAATAACATAATAATGGGGAAGGTGATAAATCAAATGGTGAAGGCTAGGGTTAAGGGGAGAAAACTTTTTCACACTAAATGTATTAGTTGGTCGTAGCGAAAGCGTGGGTAGGAGGCTCGCACTCATAAAAAGAATATAACTAGAAGAGAGGCCTTAACAATAACTGAGGCAGTTGTTAAAGGGTAAAGAAGGAGAGTTGAAGAACCTAAAAAGATAATTGATGAGATTGTGTTTATTATAAGGATATTGGCATACTCCGCTAGAAAAAATAAGGCAAATGGTCCTCCTGCGTATTCAACATTGAACCCGGAGACTAATTCAGATTCGCCTTCGGTTAGGTCAAATGGGGCGCGGTTGGTTTCAGCTAAAGTTGAGATAAATCATATGGCAGCTAAGGGTCAAGCGGGAATAACTAGTCAGAGGGGTTCTTGAGCAACACTAAAATTTTGTAAAGTGAAGTTTCCTGAGACAAGAATGATGCAAAGAAGAATGAGAGCCAGGGTTACTTCATATGAGATGGTTTGAGCTACTGCTCGTAGGGCGCCAATAAGGGCGTATTTTGAATTAGAAGCTCAGCCTGAGCCTAGAATTGAATAAACAGTGAGGCTTGAGAGAGCAAGGATGAATAAAATGCCGAGGTTCATTTCTGAAAATGTTAGAGGCATTGGTAGTGGGGCTCAAATAATTATGGCTAGAGAAAAAGCTAAAATTGGGGCAAGCATAAATAAAATTTGGGAGGAGGCGGCGGGGCGAATTGGTTCTTTAATAAATAGTTTAACGCCATCAGCAATTGGTTGGAGTAGACCTGTGGGGCCTACTACATTAGGGCCCTTACGATGTTGCATATAGCCTAAAACTTTCCGTTCAATTAAGGTTAGGAATGCAACTGCCAGAAGAATTGGAATTATGTAACACAGTGGTTGAATTAGATAAATTAGGTTAATAGCTGGGGAGAAGATTTGAACTTCTATGGAGAGAGTTTAGGTCTCTAGCAAGACCAGATTTTGCTACCCTAGCTTTCAATGCCCTCTATTCTTGAGGAAAGTGGTAAAAATGTTAGTTATTAAGTTGGTAAACACAACCTAGTATTTATGGCTTAGCAATTCTATTGGCCATGATTTTTCGGTCCTTTCGTACTAGAAAAATCTTTTTATAGATAGAAACTGACCTGGATTACTCCGGTCTGAACTCAGATCACGTAGGGTTTTAATCGTTGAACAAACGAACCTTTAGTAGCGGCTGCACCACTAGGATACCCTGATCCAACATCGAGGTCGTAAACCTACTTGTCGATACGGGCTCTTGAAGTAGATTGCGCTGTTATCCCTAGGGTAACTTGGTTCGTTGATCAAATAATTGGGTCAATGTAAGTCAGTTTGATGATGCATAAAGATGTGGCTTTTTGCTAAGAGGGTTTGTCTTTCAGCGCGGAGGTTAAGTTTTACTCCGTGGTCACCCCAACCTAAAACTAGAAGTTAAAAATGCTTAAATATGTTTAGTTTTCTGAAGGTGTTAAGTAAAAGCAAATACTTCAGTTGTTTAAAGCTCCATAGGGTCTTCTCGTCTTATAGAGTTATCCCCGCTTCTTCACGGGGAGATTAGTTTCATTGATTAGAAAAAGGAGACAGTATAGTCTTCGTGGGGCCATTCATACTAGTCCACAATTAAAGAACAAGTGATTACGCTACCTTCGCACGGTTAGGATACCGCGGCCGTTGAACAGTGTCACTGGGCAGGCTGGACCTCTTATTGTAGTTCAAGAGGCGATGTTTTTGGTAAACAGGCGAGACTAATATTTGCCGAGTTCCTTCTTTTTCTTTTAATCTTTCTCTGAATGCTCTGGTGTTAGGTTAACGTGAAATGTAATAGATTTTTCTTGGTCAGTTGCTATTTCATTATTAGTGGCGGTGATTATCAGCGGGATGGCCTTACTGATGGAAACTTGCATTGGGAGAGAAGGGTCTGCTTCTTATTACTAGTTTTAACATAAAATTTTCTATAAGTATATAGATTTGCCTTTTGGGGAATAAGGGATAGAGATTAACTAAGAAATTCAATAAATAAATAATTGAGCTTTGACGCTTTCGTAGAAGGTGGCTGCTCTTAGGCCTACTTTGATATTATTATTATTTATATAACCCAGTAGTGGAGGTTGTATCCTTTTTCAAATAGGCTGTACCTTATTTGAATTGCTTTAAAGAAATTTTTATAGATTTATTTGACTTTAAGCGGGACTAAGATCCTTTTCTAAGGCAACCAGCTATCACTAGGCTCGTTAGGCTTGTTACCTCTACCTTAGGATCGTCCCACTATTTTGCAACAGAGATGGGTTCGCTCAAAAAGCTGTCCTAAAGTAGCTCGCCTAGGTTCGGGGGTTCAAACTAAAAATCTTTTTGCTTGATTAGACTAGTTAAACCATGATGCAAAAGGTACGAGGGGTAAACTCTACTGTGTTGTGCTTTAAAGTTATTTCATTTCTATTTCATCTTTCCCTTGCGGTACTATATCTATGGCGCCCAGAAGTTTTTTGATCGCCTCTACTTGACTTAGAAAATGTTTTGATTTAAGGAAAAAAAGGTAAGTTTTAGAACAGAAGAAAGGTGGGGCTAGGTATTTAGCTCAAAATGATCTGGTTTTCACGGATATTACTTTGGTGTAAGCAAAGGGCTTTAAGTTAAGCTACATTATGTTTCCAAGTACACCTTCCGGTATACTTACCATGTTACGACTTGCCTCTTCTATGTTGCTTAAGGGTGTTAAAAACTGTTTGTTAGCATTGAGGAGGGTGACGGGCGGTGTGTACACACCCCAGTGCCAGGTTAAAAAGGACTCTCTAGTTCCATTTTACTACTAAATCCGCCTTCTGACTAGGTTTCATAAAGTCTTTCGTGTAGTCTAATATAGAAAGTGTAGCCCATCTCTTCCCATTTCATTTGTTGCACCTTGACCTGACGTGTGGTTGGAAAAACATTTGGCTCACTAGCGCGCTCACGTGGTAAGCTGACGACGGAGGTATACAGGCTGAATAACTAAAAATGGTGAGGTTAAACGGGGGTTATCGATTATAGGACAGGCTCCTCTAGGGGGATATGGGGTACCGTCAAGTCCTTTGGGTTTTAAGCTTAGCTCGTAGTTCCCTGGCGAGAAGGAAGTAAGTTAAAGTTTACGACTGAGCATAGTGGGGTATCTAATCCCAGTTTGTTTCTCAGATGACGTGAGTTCAAGTTGAATTAATTGGAATAACTTTCGTTTATGGCTTTCTTAAAAACAAGCGTGTCACGGCTTAGTTTTAGTTGAATTCCAGTTGTTTGGAGAACTTTAATCACGCTTTACGCCGAAGGGGGTCAATTTGAGCCACGATGGTGTAACCGCGGCGGCTGGCACCAGATTGGCCGGCTCTAAATAAGTTTAACTGAGTCAAGCTATCGCTCATGCTCAATGTTTATCACTGCTGAAGACCCTTGAGGGTGTGGCGAGACTAGGTGTTTTGGGCAAATTTTTGGGCCTGATACCAGCTCCTGTTCCCTAGAGGGGAAATAAGGGCATTCTCACTGGGGTGCGGATACTTGCATGTGTATATTAAATAAGAATTGACTCCAAGGCTAGGACCAAACCTTTGTGTTTAAAGGACTTTTTAGGGCCCTTCTTAGCATTTTCAGTGCTACGCTTTGTGTAAGCTATTTAAACAGGACATAATTTAAGGAGAATATCAGTTTTGGGGATTGATTGTGAAAGTTAAATTCTTTCTGTCCTGAGCTCTAGGAATGTTTTAAATTTCAATCTTTGGTTTACAAGACCAATGCTTTGAGGCGTTAAGCTACTAGGGCATAGCTTTTACTTGGACTTGCACCAAGAAGTGCTGAACCCTAAAACCAGAGGAAAGCTATTTTCCTTTAAAAGCATAATACACTGTATATATATATATATATATATATATATAGTTTTTACTTTTATGTCACTCTTACTTGTTTGGGAAAGGGAGGGGTAAAAGAATTTAAGATAAACTGTGTTAAATCGGGGGAGGGGGAGGCATGAGGCCCCATAGAAATTTATTATAGGACTTTTGATTCCGGGGGGTTGCAAAAGAAAACTATGGTAAAAGCTGTGGGGGGGGGGGGGGGGGGTTGACAAAAAAAAAGGAAATAAGCGCGCGCGCACAAATTAAAAATTTTTGTCGTTGGGTTTAGTCACAGGTGGGGTTTTTTAAAAAAATAGATTAGTGACTCCCGGGAGGGGGGAAATAGGAATTATGGGAAACTAGGACAGGGCTAAAAATTGCTATGTCTAACAAGCATTCATTTATAGGGTATCATATTCTTATGTTAAAGAACCACGCTTGCATGAAATAGGACAACCTTATTAATGTGCCATTACCCCACTGAGAGATGCCAAATGAAAGGACCCCAAAAAAAAATCTACCAATGCCTTTTAAATTTCAACCGATGAAGGAGTCACGGTCTCTGCCGGGACCTGACCTCATAGGAGGGATACCCTTTAGAAAGCGATCGCCGGCCGATTAATCAAGTAAAGTCCATAGATTCACATCCGTCAAATGTTTCCTGAAGCGGGCTTAAGGGTCAACTTGTGTTAGGTCCCTTGGAAGATTCAGAACTACCAAGTCCTAGACTTCTTTTAGGCCGCTTTAAGGTACGATAGAGATGTGTTCATATGCTCGATGGTTATTTCTTAGGGAATTTGAAAGAAATATTCATGTTTTTAATTAATGCAAGGGTATAATACATGTTATGTTTAAGTACGTAGTCCATGGATGGTTATTATTCAAGTTAAATTATAGAAGTATGCGGACTCTTTTTAAATAGAGAAGGCTCAGTTCAAAATTTAAAGTAATTATTTAAGTGGATGAAAAGGGGATTAAATTTGTATGTGAAGTTATAGTTAGTTGAGTTTTGCTTAGGTATTTTTTTTTCATATTTATGTTTTAGTGACGGCTGAGATAGCTCAATTATTTGATGGTTTGTCTTATTTTCATGAATTTTTTGGTCTAAACAATTGGACTGAATGGTATGATAGATATTCAAGCTCGAAAATTCAAAATGCAGGCTCTATTTTTAAAGTTTGTCTTTATATTATAAATATATTACCCGCCTTCGTGAATTGTCATGGGAGATGCGTGCATTAAATGGTTTATTTACGGTTATGAGGATATTTCAAATGTTTATTTATCTTGTGCTATTTGATGAGATATGCAAGGGGTAATAAAATGAATGCTCTATTATACATAGTATGTTTATAATACAGGCATAATAGGAGGAAGTATAAAGGTATATGGAATAATGCACTCTTTTTAGAGGAATTGTATAATAATAATTTAGAAGGTATGCGGGGGGTAATAAAATGAATGCTCTATTATACATAGTATGTTTATAATACAGGCATAATAGGAGGAAGTATAAAGGTATATGGAATAATGCACTCTTTTTAGAGGAATTGTATAATAATAATTTAGAAGGTATGCGGGGGGTAATAAAATGAATGCTCTATTATACATAGTATGTTTATAATACAGGCATAATAGGAGGAAGTATAAAGGTATATGGAATAATGCACTCTTTTTAGAGGAATTGTATAATAATAATTTAGAAGGTATGCGGGGGGTAATAAAATGAATGCTCTATTATACATAGTATGTTTATAATACAGGCATAATAGGAGGAAGTATAAAGGTATATGGAATAATGCACTCTTTTTAGAGGAATTGTATAATAATAATTTAGAAGGTATGCGGGGGGGGGGGGAAAGAAAGGAAGAAGATATAGAGGGCCCCATAGAAATTTATTATAGGACTTTTGATTCCGGGGGGTTGCAAAAGAAAACTATAGTAAAAGCTGGGGGGAGGCATGAGGCCCCATAGAAATTTATTATAGGACTTTTGATTCCGGGGGGGGTTGCAAAAGAAAACTATAGTAAAAGCTGGGGGGGGAGGGGGAGGCATGAGGCCCCATAGAAATTTATTATAGGACTTTTGATTCCGGGGGGTTGCAAAAGAAAACTATGGTAAAAGCTGTGGGGGGGGGGGGGGGGGGGGGGTTGACAAAAAAAAAAGGAAATAAGCGCGCGCGCACAAATTAAAAATTTTTGTCGTTGGGTTTAGTCACAGGTGGGGTTTTTTAAAAAAATAGATTAGTGACTCCCGGGAGGGGGGAAATAGGAATTATGGGAAACTAGGACAGGGCTAAAAATTGCTATGTCTAACAAGCATTCATTTATAGGGTATCATATTCTTATGTTAAAGAACCACGCTTGCATGAAATAGGACAACCTTATTAATGTGCCATTACCCCACTGAGAGATGCCAAATGAAAGGACCCCAAAAAAAAATCTACCAATGCCTCTTAAATTTCAACCGATGAAGGAGTCACGGTCTCTGCCGGGACCTGACCTCATAGGAGGGATACCCTTTAGAAAGCGATCGCCGGCCGATTAATCAAGTAAAGTCCATAGATTCACATCCGTCAAATGTTTCCTGAAGCGGGCTTAAGGGTCAACTTGTGTTAGGTCCCTTGGAAGATTCAGAACTACCAAGTCCTAGACTTCTTTTAGGCCGCTTTAAGGTACGATAGAGATGTGTTCATATGCTCGATGGTTATTTCTTAGGGAATTTGAAAGAAATATTCATGTTTTTAATTAATGCAAGGGTATAATACATGTTATGTTTAAGTACGTAGTCCATGGATGGTTATTATTCAAGTTAAATTATAGAAGTATGCGGACTCTTTTTAAATAGAGAAGGCTCAGTTCAAAATTTAAAGTAATTATTTAAGTGGATGAAAAGGGGATTAAATTTGTATGTGAAGTTATAGTTAGTTGAGTTTTGCTTAGGTATTTTTTTTTCATATTTATGTTTTAGTGACGGCTGAGATAGCTCAATTATTTGATGGTTTGTCTTATTTTCATGAATTTTTTGGTCTAAACAATTGGACTGAATGGTATGATAGATATTCAAGCTCGAAAATTCAAAATGCAGGCTCTATTTTTAAAGTTTGTCTTTATATTATAAATATATTACCCGCCTTCGTGAATTGTCATGGGAGATGCGTGCATTAAATGGTTTATTTACGGTTATGAGGATATTTCAAATGTTTATTTATCTTGTGCTATTTGATGAGATATGCAAGGGGTAATAAAATGAATGCTCTATTATACATAGTATGTTTATAATACAGGCATAATAGGAGGAAGTATAAAGGTATATGGAATAATGCACTCTTTTTAGAGGAATTGTATAATAATAATTTAGAAGGTATGCGGGGGGTAATAAAATGAATGCTCTATTATACATAGTATGTTTATAATACAGGCATAATAGGAGGAAGTATAAAGGTATATGGAATAATGCACTCTTTTTAGAGGAATTGTATAATAATAATTTAGAAGGTATGCGGGGGGTAATAAAATGAATGCTCTATTATACATAGTATGTTTATAATACAGGCATAATAGGAGGAAGTATAAAGGTATATGGAATAATGCACTCTTTTTAGAGGAATTGTATAATAATAATTTAGAAGGGGGGGAAGAAAGGAAGAAGATATAGAGGGCCCCATAGAAATTTATTATAGGACTTTTGATTCCGGGGGGTTGCAAAAGAAAACTATAGTAAAAGCTGGGGGGAGGCATGAGGCCCCATAGAAATTTATTATAGGACTTTTGATTCCGGGGGGGTTGCAAAAGAAAACTATGGTAAAAGCTGTGGGGGGGGGGGGGGGGGGGAGGCATGAGGCCCCATAGAAATTTATTATAGGACTTTTGATTCCGGGGGGTTGCAAAAGAAAACTATGGTAAAAGCTGTGGGGGGGGGGGAGGCATGAGGCCCCATAGAAATTTATTATAGGACTTTTGATTCCGGGGGGTTGCAAAAGAAAACTATGGTAAAAGCTGTGGGGGGGGGGGGGGGGGGGTTGACAAAAAAAAAGGAAATAAGCGCGCGCGCACAAATTAAAAATTTTTGTCGTTGGGTTTAGTCACAGGTGGGGTTTTTTAAAAAAATAGATTAGTGACTCCCGGGAGGGGGGAAATAGGAATTATGGGAAACTAGGACAGGGCTAAAAATTGCTATGTCTAACAAGCATTCATTTATAGGGTATCATATTCTTATGTTAAAGAACCACGCTTGCATGAAATAGGACAACCTTATTAATGTGCCATTACCCCACTGAGAGATGCCAAATGAAAGGACCCCAAAAAAAAATCTACCAATGCCTCTTAAATTTCAACCGATGAAGGAGTCACGGTCTCTGCCGGGACCTGACCTCATAGGAGGGATACCCTTTAGAAAGCGATCGCCGGCCGATTAATCAAGTAAAGTCCATAGATTCACATCCGTCAAATGTTTCCTGAAGCGGGCTTAAGGGTCAACTTGTGTTAGGTCCCTTGGAAGATTCAGAACTACCAAGTCCTAGACTTCTTTTAGGCCGCTTTAAGGTACGATAGAGATGTGTTCATATGCTCGATGGTTATTTCTTAGGGAATTTGAAAGAAATATTCATGTTTTTAATTAATGCAAGGGTATAATACATGTTATGTTTAAGTACGTAGTCCATGGATGGTTATTATTCAAGTTAAATTATAGAAGTATGCGGACTCTTTTTAAATAGAGAAGGCTCAGTTCAAAATTTAAAGTAATTATTTAAGTGGATGAAAAGGGGATTAAATTTGTATGTGAAGTTATAGTTAGTTGAGTTTTGCTTAGGTATTTTTTTTTCATATTTATGTTTTAGTGACGGCTGAGATAGCTCAATTATTTGATGGTTTGTCTTATTTTCATGAATTTTTTGGTCTAAACAATTGGACTGAATGGTATGATAGATATTCAAGCTCGAAAATTCAAAATGCAGGCTCTATTTTTAAAGTTTGTCTTTATATTATAAATATATTACCCGCCTTCGTGAATTGTCATGGGAGATGCGTGCATTAAATGGTTTATTTACGGTTATGAGGATATTTCAAATGTTTATTTATCTTGTGCTATTTGATGAGATATGCAAGGGGTAATAAAATGAATGCTCTATTATACATAGTATGTTTATAATACAGGCATAATAGGAGGAAGTATAAAGGTATATGGAATAATGCACTCTTTTTAGAGGAATTGTATAATAATAATTTAGAAGGTATGCGGGGGGTAATAAAATGAATGCTCTATTATACATAGTATGTTTATAATACAGGCATAATAGGAGGAAGTATAAAGGTATATGGAATAATGCACTCTTTTTAGAGGAATTGTATAATAATAATTTAGAAGGTATGCGGGGGGGGGGGGAAAGAAAGGAAGAAGATATAGAGGGCCCCATAGAAATTTATTATAGGACTTTTGATTCCGGGGGGTTGCAAAAGAAAACTATAGTAAAAGCTGGGGGGAGGCATGAGGCCCCATAGAAATTTATTATAGGACTTTTGATTCCGGGGGGGGTTGCAAAAGAAAACTATAGTAAAAGCTGGGGGGGGAGGGGGAGGCATGAGGCCCCATAGAAATTTATTATAGGACTTTTGATTCCGGGGGGTTGCAAAAGAAAACTATGGTAAAAGCTGTGGGGGGGGGGGGGGGGGGGGGGGTTGACAAAAAAAAAAGGAAATAAGCGCGCGCGCACAAATTAAAAATTTTTGTCGTTGGGTTTAGTCACAGGTGGGGTTTTTTAAAAAAATAGATTAGTGACTCCCGGGAGGGGGGAAATAGGAATTATGGGAAACTAGGACAGGGCTAAAAATTGCTATGTCTAACAAGCATTCATTTATAGGGTATCATATTCTTATGTTAAAGAACCACGCTTGCATGAAATAGGACAACCTTATTAATGTGCCATTACCCCACTGAGAGATGCCAAATGAAAGGACCCCAAAAAAAAATCTACCAATGCCTCTTAAATTTCAACCGATGAAGGAGTCACGGTCTCTGCCGGGACCTGACCTCATAGGAGGGATACCCTTTAGAAAGCGATCGCCGGCCGATTAATCAAGTAAAGTCCATAGATTCACATCCGTCAAATGTTTCCTGAAGCGGGCTTAAGGGTCAACTTGTGTTAGGTCCCTTGGAAGATTCAGAACTACCAAGTCCTAGACTTCTTTTAGGCCGCTTTAAGGTACGATAGAGATGTGTTCATATGCTCGATGGTTATTTCTTAGGGAATTTGAAAGAAATATTCATGTTTTTAATTAATGCAAGGGTATAATACATGTTATGTTTAAGTACGTAGTCCATGGATGGTTATTATTCAAGTTAAATTATAGAAGTATGCGGACTCTTTTTAAATAGAGAAGGCTCAGTTCAAAATTTAAAGTAATTATTTAAGTGGATGAAAAGGGGATTAAATTTGTATGTGAAGTTATAGTTAGTTGAGTTTTGCTTAGGTATTTTTTTTTCATATTTATGTTTTAGTGACGGCTGAGATAGCTCAATTATTTGATGGTTTGTCTTATTTTCATGAATTTTTTGGTCTAAACAATTGGACTGAATGGTATGATAGATATTCAAGCTCGAAAATTCAAAATGCAGGCTCTATTTTTAAAGTTTGTCTTTATATTATAAATATATTACCCGCCTTCGTGAATTGTCATGGGAGATGCGTGCATTAAATGGTTTATTTACGGTTATGAGGATATTTCAAATGTTTATTTATCTTGTGCTATTTGATGAGATATGCAAGGGGTAATAAAATGAATGCTCTATTATACATAGTATGTTTATAATACAGGCATAATAGGAGGAAGTATAAAGGTATATGGAATAATGCACTCTTTTTAGAGGAATTGTATAATAATAATTTAGAAGGTATGCGGGGGGTAATAAAATGAATGCTCTATTATACATAGTATGTTTATAATACAGGCATAATAGGAGGAAGTATAAAGGTATATGGAATAATGCACTCTTTTTAGAGGAATTGTATAATAATAATTTAGAAGGTATGCGGGGGGTAATAAAATGAATGCTCTATTATACATAGTATGTTTATAATACAGGCATAATAGGAGGAAGTATAAAGGTATATGGAATAATGCACTCTTTTTAGAGGAATTGTATAATAATAATTTAGAAGGGGGGGAAGAAAGGAAGAAGATATAGAGGGCCCCATAGAAATTTATTATAGGACTTTTGATTCCGGGGGGTTGCAAAAGAAAACTATAGTAAAAGCTGGGGGGAGGCATGAGGCCCCATAGAAATTTATTATAGGACTTTTGATTCCGGGGGGGTTGCAAAAGAAAACTATGGTAAAAGCTGTGGGGGGGGGGGGGGGGGGGGGAGGCATGAGGCCCCATAGAAATTTATTATAGGACTTTTGATTCCGGGGGGTTGCAAAAGAAAACTATGGTAAAAGCTGTGGGGGGGGGGGAGGCATGAGGCCCCATAGAAATTTATTATAGGACTTTTGATTCCGGGGGGTTGCAAAAGAAAACTATGGTAAAAGCTGTGGGGGGGGGGGGGGGGGGGTTGACAAAAAAAAAGGAAATAAGCGCGCGCGCACAAATTAAAAATTTTTGTCGTTGGGTTTAGTCACAGGTGGGGTTTTTTAAAAAAATAGATTAGTGACTCCCGGGAGGGGGGAAATAGGAATTATGGGAAACTAGGACAGGGCTAAAAATTGCTACCCCACTGAGAGATGCCAAATGAAAGGACCCCAAAAAAAAATCTACCAATGCCTCTTAAATTTCAACCGATGAAGGAGTCACGGTCTCTGCCGGGACCTGACCTCATAGGAGGGATACCCTTTAGAAAGCGATCGCCGGCCGATTAATCAAGTAAAGTCCATAGATTCACATCCGTCAAATGTTTCCTGAAGCGGGCTTAAGGGTCAACTTGTGTTAGGTCCCTTGGAAGATTCAGAACTACCAAGTCCTAGACTTCTTTTAGGCCGCTTTAAGGTACGATAGAGATGTGTTCATATGCTCGATGGTTATTTCTTAGGGAATTTGAAAGAAATATTCATGTTTTTAATTAATGCAAGGGTATAATACATGTTATGTTTAAGTACGTAGTCCATGGATGGTTATTATTCAAGTTAAATTATAGAAGTATGCGGACTCTTTTTAAATAGAGAAGGCTCAGTTCAAAATTTAAAGTAATTATTTAAGTGGATGAAAAGGGGATTAAATTTGTATGTGAAGTTATAGTTAGTTGAGTTTTGCTTAGGTATTTTTTTTTCATATTTATGTTTTAGTGACGGCTGAGATAGCTCAATTATTTGATGGTTTGTCTTATTTTCATGAATTTTTTGGTCTAAACAATTGGACTGAATGGTATGATAGATATTCAAGCTCGAAAATTCAAAATGCAGGCTCTATTTTTAAAGTTTGTCTTTATATTATAAATATATTACCCGCCTTCGTGAATTGTCATGGGAGATGCGTGCATTAAATGGTTTATTTACGGTTATGAGGATATTTCAAATGTTTATTTATCTTGTGCTATTTGATGAGATATGCAAGGGGTAATAAAATGAATGCTCTATTATACATAGTATGTTTATAATACAGGCATAATAGGAGGAAGTATAAAGGTATATGGAATAATGCACTCTTTTTAGAGGAATTGTATAATAATAATTTAGAAGGTATGCGGGGGGTAATAAAATGAATGCTCTATTATACATAGTATGTTTATAATACAGGCATAATAGGAGGAAGTATAAAGGTATATGGAATAATGCACTCTTTTTAGAGGAATTGTATAATAATAATTTAGAAGGTATGCGGGGGGTAATAAAATGAATGCTCTATAGTATGTTTATAATACAGGCATAATAGGAGGAAGTATAAAGGTATATGGAATAATGCACTCTTTTTAGAGGAATTGTATAATAATAATTTAGAAGGTGGGGGGAGGGGGGGAGTAGACAACTGCTGCTTAAAAGTGATTTTTAAAAGTGAGGTGGTTTTCTAAAATTCCTAGTGTAGGAATGAAGAGGATGAAGATGGAGAAGTAGATGATGGAAGCAAGTTGACCAATTAAAATGAAAGGGTCTTCCACTGGTTGCCCACCAATTCAGGTTAAAATAAGTGTGTTGGCAATTAGGGCTCAAAAGAAAATTTTAGTGAGAGGACGAAAGATAAGAGCGCGCTGGTGCGAGGTGTGAAGAATGGGAAGAAGAAAAAGTACAATGATAGAACAAAGTAGGGCTAAAACGCCTCCTAATTTGTTAGGGATAGAGCGAAGAATGGCGTATGCGAAGAGAAAGTATCATTCCGGCTTAATATGAGGTGGGGTGACTAGGGGGTTTGCTGGAGTGAAATTGTCAGGATCACCTAAGAGATTAGGGGTAAATGTTGAAAGGGCAGTTAAAAGAGCAATTAGAATAGCGAATCCAAGGGCGTCTTTATAGGAAAAATAAGTGTGAAATGGAACTTTGTCTGGATTTGAGTTTAATCCGGTGGGATTGGAGGATCCGGTTTGATGGAGAAAGAGAAGATGAAGAATAGACACCCCTGCAACGACAAAAGGAAGGAGGAAGTGGAAGGTAAAAAATCGTGTTAGCGTGGCGTTGTCGACCGAGAAGCCGCCTCAAATTCACTGAACCAGGTTGGTGCCAATATAAGGGGCGGCGGAGAGAAGATTAGTGATTACTGTAGCCCCCCAAAATGATATTTGTCCTCAAGGAAGAACATAGCCTACGAATGCAGTAGCTATAACTAGAAAAAACAGGATTACTCCAATATTTCAAGTCTCTTTAAATAGAAAAGAGCCGTAATACATGCCCCGGCCAATGTGGAGGTAAATGCAGATAAAAAAAAAGGATGCCCCGTTGGCATGTAAATTACGAAGAAGCCATCCGTTGTTTACATCTCGGCAGATGTGGGCGACAGAGGAGAAGGCTATGGTGGTATCTGCAGTATAGTGTATAGCTAGGAAAAGGCCCGTAATGATTTGGGCAATTAGGCAAAGGCCTAGAAGAGAGCCAAAGTTTCACCATGTGGAGATGTTGGATGGGGATGGTAGGTCGATAAAAGAGTTGTTAATGATTTTTAGAACAGGGTGGGTTTTACGTAAAATTGGGGCCATTAGTTTTTGTAGTTGAATACAACAGCAGTTTTTCAGACTGTGAGTCCGGGTTAGAACCCTGGCAAGAATAGATGAATTTTATTTTTGAAGTTGGGTTAATTGGGGGTTTATTAGCGGTGGCTTCTAATCCGTCACCTTTTTATGCGGCTTTTGGATTAGTAAGTTCAGCTGGAGTTGGGTGTTTAATTTTAATGGAAGGTGGGGTGTCATTTTTGTCACTAGTTCTATTCTTAGTTTATTTAGGTGGGATAATAGTAGTGTTTGCTTATTCGGCTGCATTAGTTGCGGAACCACATCCGGAGGCGTGGGGAAGTTTTGGGGTGGTAATATATTCATCAATTTTTATTTTTTTAGTGGGGCTATGATGGGTAATTGGGGGTGGAGAATACGAAGTTGAATCAAAACTGGAACAGGTGGCCTATGGGGGGGAGTGATTTGGGGTTTCGGTGTTATTTACGTGAGGGGGAGGATTATTAATAATTGTTGGGTGGGCTCTTTTATTGACATTATTTGGGGTGTTAGAAGTGGTTCGGGGCCATTATAGTGGGTCCTTACGAGCTGTAAGATAATAAGGCTGATTGCAGAGGAAACAGTTAGAATTGATAAATAAGTTTTAATTAGGCCTTGTTGGATTTCTTGATTTTTTATGATTGGGGGAAGTTGTAGTACTGTTAGACCCTTAGGGCCAATCTTCTCCAACCATAAGGTGTCAATGAGGTTTGAAGAGATTTGTAAGCTAAAATTTAGGAAACATGATGGAATTAATCGGTGGAAAATGGATGGAAAAAAGGACGTGTTGATGGACTTGGAGAAGTTCTGGGCTGAGATCTTAGTTCATGAGATCTGAGCTAGGTCGAGAGCAATAATAAATCCTAAGATTGAAACGGTTAAAGCAGAAATTTTTAGGTAGGTTGGTATTGTAAGTGTCTGGGGGGAGGGGGGGATAATAATTTGATAAATTAATAAACCTGAAATTACACTACCTAGTGCCAGACGTTTAATTGGGTTAATGGCGATAGAAATGTTTTCATTAAAATACATTAATGGGTTAAATCGGGGATGATGTATAGATGAGAAATAAATTACGCGGAGGCTGTAAACGGCTGTGAAAGATGTAGCGAGCAATGTAATAACTAGGGCTCAAGCATTTGTATTAGAAGTGTTGATTGCTTCAATTACAGCGTCTTTAGAAAAGAATCCTGCTAAGTAAGGGGTGCCCATTAAGGCAAGACTGCCGATGGTGATGCAGGTGGTAGTCACCGGGAGAGATTTTTGAAGACCTCCTATTTTTCGAATATCTTGTTCATCATTCAGATTATGAATGATGGAGCCTGAGCATAAAAATAATATTGCTTTGAAGAAAGCGTGAGTACAAATGTGGAAAAATGCTAGATGGGGAAGGTTAAGTCCGACTGCTACTACTATAAGACCAAGTTGACTAGATGTTGAGAAGGCAACGATTTTTTTAATGTCATTTTGAGTTAGAGCGCAAGTTGCGGCGAATGCAGTGGAAATAGCCCCGAGGCATAAACAGGTGGTGAGGGCAAGCTGGTTATCTTTGATGAGGGGATGAATACGAATAAGAAGAAAGACACCGGCTACTACTATGGTACTAGAGTGAAGGAGAGCAGAGACGGGGGTGGGCCCTTCCATGGCTGAAGCAAGTCAAGGGTGAAGCCCAAATTGGGCAGATTTACTTGCGGCGGCAACAATAAAGGCGATAATTACAGGGGTAGGGGTGTCTATTGAGAGGACAAAATTTAATTCAGTTGAGTCAAAAGAGGAGACGAGTCAAAAGATAGCGTATAGAAAGCCAATGTCCCCAATTCGGTTGTATAATACAGCTTGTAAGGCAGCTGCACCAGCGTTGCTACGGGTAAAGTATCAGCCAATTAAAAGGTAGGATATGATTCCAACTCCCTCTCAGCCGATGAAAAGGGCTAAAAAGTTTCCTGCTGAGACTAGAAGTATTATGGCCAGAAGAAAAATAAGAAGATATTTGAAAAAAAGTTGGATTTTAGGATCATCGTGTATGTACCATAGAGAATATTCAACAATACTTCAGGAGACTAGAAGGGCAATGGGAATAAATAATATCGAATATTGATCTAATTGAAGAGAGAAATTTAAGGGTGAAGATAGAATATTAAATCACTTTCATGTGATGGAGGCTGTTTGAAACTCCCCGTTAACCAGCATGAAAAGTGGGGGGGAGGAGGTAAAGAAAGCTAATATTACAGCTTTTTTTGTATTGAGGTGAAAATTAATAGATGTTGGGGTAAGAAGGGGAAATAAGAGGATTATTATGCTTAGTAAATAGGATGTAGAAATTATTGGTATGTTCATTGCCTAAAAGGTAATATTAATTAACATTTGGCTTGAGTTAGCCGTGGAGTTGAGCCACGGAGGCGAGGAATTAGCAGTTCTCGTTAAGTCTCTTACAAACTCGGCGGACAAGGGATAATTAGTCCCTATCTCTAGAGTCACAGACTAGAATTTTAATAAACTATGTTCGCTTAAAATATGAGATTTGGTTTAAGGGTAACGAATAATACTGGCATGATGTGAAGTAACAGAATAATGTGTTCTCGAGTTTGGGAGGGGGTAAGGAGTTTAGTGTGAGGTGGCAAGTGTTCTCGTTGAGAGGCTCAAAATAGGTAGAGGGAGTAGGATGTGGTAAAAATGATGCTAAGTCCAGCAATAATGAGTGTTATGGAGGATCATTGAAATAAGGAGGAAAGAATCGATAGTTCTCCAATAAAGTTTAGTGAGGGGGGGAGTGCTATATTAAGTAATGCTGCTGTAAGTCATCAGGCTGCGGTTAGAGGAAAAATAATTTGGCTTCCTTGTAAAAGAACAAGGGTTCGAGAATTAGTGCGTTCGTAGGATGTGTTAGCGAGGCAAAAGAGGGCGGAAGATACTAAGCCATGAGAGATTATTAGGACTATTGCGCCAGTAGTGCTTCAGTTTGTTTTAATTATTGATGCTGCGATGACTAAGCCCATATGACTCACAGATGAAAAGGCGATTAGAGATTTTAGGTCTGTTTGGCGGGAACATAGAATAGCTGATAAAAGAACACCAAATAGTGAAAAAATAATTAATGGGGCTGCTAAAGGAAGAAGGGAATTATCTATTATGGTCGTTATACGAAGAATGCCATAACCCCCTAACTTTAGAAGAGTGCCGGCCAAGATCATTGAGCCTGCAATTGGGGCTTCTACGTGAGCTTTGGGGAGTCATAGGTGGAGGCCATAAAGAGGCATTTTGACAAGAAAGGCTAAAAAACAGGCTGATCATCATAAGGGGGCAAGATGAGGGGTAGATGATATTATAGTGTTTTTAAGAAGAAAAATAGATAGTGTACCGATGTTTTCATAAAATAGCAGAAGGACTGTGAGAAGGGCTATTGAACCAAAGAGAGTATAAAAAAGTAAGTAGGTTCCTGCAAGCATGCGTTCTTTTTGTGCGCCCCATCGGGTAATAATAATTAGGGTGGGAATCATTGTTGTCTCAAACATAATAAAAAATAAGATTAAATTATTAACTATGAAAGCTAAAAGAGTGGTGACTTGAAGTACAATAATAGTGAAGATATAAAGTCGTTGTCGAACAATAGGTTCGTTGGAGAGTTTACTTTGACTGGCAAGAAGAGTAGGGGCTGTTAGTCAGTAGGTTAAAATAAGAAGGGGTGAGGAAATTTCGTCTACTAAAAAGTATAGGTTTGTTAGAAAAAAGATTTTGTGAAATAAAAATCAGGAGGTTGATAGGGCTGCTACAATTAGGGCTGTGGCTGATGAGGTTTCTCACAACCGCTTAGCGGGGGTAATTCATGGGATAAAGAGTATAAGCATTAAGGGTGTAAGAATAGTTAACATTGTAGGAGGTTTAGGGAGTTTAAATTATCTGAGCCGTGGGAACGAGCGGTAGCAATCATGAGGGATAGACCTAGGCCCGCTTCACAAGCAGAGAGGGTTAGTATAATGACAGGGTATATGGTTGAAGTTAATAGAGTGAGCTTGGTAGATCATAAGGTCAGACTAATAAAAAGGGATAATATCATTCCTTCTAAACATAAGAGGGCGGATAATAAATGAGAACGATGGAATGATAGGCCAAGAAGGCCTAAAAAGAAGGTTGTGGATAGTAGTCAGGGAGCATGTATTAAAGGCATAAAAATGTTGTGGAGTTAAACCAAAATTTGTTGAGTCGAAATCAACCGTCTTTTTAGACTAACATTTTATTCTGCTCAATCGAGTCCGCCTTGGAGTCATTCGTAAATAAAGCCAAGAGTTAGGAGAAGAAGAATAATGAATGATCAAAAAATAGTTAATTCGGGCAGAGAGAGTTGAGCGGCTCAAGGTGTTGGAAGGAGCAGGGCAATTTCTAGGTCAAAGAGAAGAAATAAGATGGCTACAAGGAAGAATCGCATAGAATAGGGTAGACGGGCGGACCCTAGAGGGTCAAACCCGCATTCGTAAGGAGAGAGTTTATTGGAGTCAGGAGAAATTAAGGGTAACCAGAAGCCGAGTGTGGCTAAGATGATGGCAATAAAAATTCCGACGAGGGAAAATAGGGTCATTATTTCTTCTTGGGATTTAACCAAGATTAAATGATTGGAAGTCATTTGTACTGGTTGTACTAAAGAAATAAGAGCCTCATCAGTAAATTGAGACATATAAGAAGAGTCAAACTACGTCTACGAAGTGTCAGTATCAGGCAGCGGCTTCAAATCCAAAGTGGTGATGGGTAGTAAAGTGAAAGTTGATCTGACGCAGAAGACAGGCTGATAAAAATAGTGAGCCAATAATAACGTGAAGTCCATGAAAGCCGGTAGCTACAAAAAAGGTTGAGCCGTAGACTCCGTCTGCAATAGTAAATGGTGCTTCATAATATTCTATGGCTTGAAGAATAGTAAAATATAGGCCTAAAATGATAGTCAAAGTTAAGGCTTGGGTTGCTTCCATGCGGTTGCCTTGTATAATGCTGTGATGGGCTCATGTAACTGAGACCCCTGAAGCCAATAATACAGCAGTGTTTAGTAAAGGGACTTCAAATGGGTTTAGTGGGGAAATCCCTGTTGGTGGCCAGCATTCCCCAATTTCAAATGTTGGGGCAAGACTAGCATTGTAGAAGGCTCAAAAAAACCCAATAAAGAAGAAGACTTCTGAGGTGATGAAAAGAATCATGCCATAACGGAGTCCCTTTTGTACGGGGGCTGTATGATGGCCTTGGAAGGTCCCTTCGCGAACAATATCGCGTCATCATTGGAATATGGTAAGGAGCATTAAGGATAAACCAATTGATAAAATTAGGGTTGTGTTGAAATGAAATCATATTGCTAAGCCTGTGGTTAATAAAAATGCTGCTGTTGCTCCAGTGATAGGTCAAGGGCTGGGGTCAACTATGTGGAAAGCGTGAGCTTGGTGTGCCATTAGGTGTTTTCTTGAAGATATAGACTTAAAAGTAGAACAAATACGTAAGCTTGAATTATGGCAACAGCAATTTCTAGAATTGTTAGGAGAAGAAGAGTAACAAAGGTAAGGGATGAAACAAGGGGAGAGGAAAATAGAAGGGCTAGGGTGGCTATAGAAATTAGTTGAATAAGTAGGTGGCCTGCTGTGAGGTTAGCTGTTAGTCGTACGCCAAGGGCTACTGGGCGAATAAATAAGCTGATAGTTTCGATAATAATAAGAACTGGGATTAAAAGTGTAGGAGTGCCTTCTGGTAGAAAATGTCCTAAAGAAGCTGTAGGTTGATTGCGAAAACCAATTAAAACTGTGGTCAGTCAAAGAGGGATAGCTAAGCCTAGATTTAAAGAGAGCTGTGTTGTAGGTGTAAAGGTGTAAGGGAGAAGGCCAAGAAGATTAACTCCTAGGAGAAAAACTATTAGAGATGTTAAAATTAGGGCTCATTTATGTCCTGGGGAATTAATAGGCATGAAGATTTGTTTTGAGAAAGTTTTTAAAAATCAGGCCTGGGTGGTCAATAAGCGGTTAGACAGCCAACGATTGGAGGGAGAGGGGAAAAGAAGTCAAGGGAGGAGCATAGAAACTAGAATTAGTGGGACTCCGAATAAAGTTGGGGAAGCAAATTGGCTAAATAAGTTTAGGGTCATGGTCATGATCATGATTTATTAAGACCTTTAGATGTTTTTGAGTTGGGGTCATTAATGAAGTAGTGTTTAGAGATTTTTGTGGGGGAAAAAAGAAGAAAAATTATCCATGAAGACAATAAGATGAAGAATCAGGGTGATGGGTCTAATTGAGGCATTCGTTGAGGGTGGGAGGAAGTCACCTTTCTACAGCTTAAAAGGCTGTCGCTGTTTCCTATAGCTTCTTAACGAAGAATCTGTTGAGGTGGATGATCAATTTAGAAATTCTTTTATAGGAAGAGATTCAATTACAATTGGCATAAAACTGTGGTTTGCTCCGCAAATTTCTGAGCACTGCCCATAGTAGACTCCTGGGCGGGAAATTAAGAATGAGGCTTGGTTAAGACGCCCAGGAATGGCGTCAGTTTTTACTCCTAAGGCTGGAACGGCTCATGAGTGAAGAACATCTTCAGCTGTAACAAGAATTCGAGTTGCCATGCCAATGGGGGTGACTATTCGATTATCTACTTCAAGTAGGCGAAATTGGCCAGGAGTTAGGTCTTTAGTTGGGACTATATAGGAGTCGAAGTTTAGATCAGTAAAATCTGAGTATTCATAACTTCAGTACCATTGGTGGCCGATTGTTTTGATAGTAATATCAGGGTTGCTAATCTCATCTATTAGGTACAGAATTCGAAGAGAAGGAAGGGCGATGACAATTAAAATTACAGCGGGCATAATAGTTCATACTATCTCAATTTCCTGGGCGTCAATGGTGTTAGTGTTGGATAGCTTTGTTGTTATTAAGGTAGAAATGATATAAAGAACTAAGGCGCTAATTAGAAATACTGCTATTAGGGCGTGGTCATGGAAGTGCAGCAATTCTTCTATGATGGGGGATGCTGCGTCTTGGAAGCCTAGTTGGAGGGGGTGGGCCATAAAGAAATATAGGAATTTAACCTATTATTTTACCTTGACAAAGTAATGTTATGAGTTAACTAAGTTCTTAAAGAAAATGGCAGAGCGGTGATGCGCCTGGCTTGAAACCAGGGAATGGGGGTTCAATTCCCTCTTTTCTCGATCTATTAGTTTGGGAGAAAGTGGCCTCTTCAAATGTGTGATACGGTGGAGGAGATCCATACAGTCATTCGACGTTTGTTGGGGTTATCTCTGGAGATGAAAAGAGGCGTTTTGATGAGAAAGCTTCTCAGATAATAAATATTATTAAGATTACGGCAACTAAGGAAATTAGTGAGCCTACTGAGGAGACTGTGTTTCAAAGGGTGTAGGCATCAGGGTAGTCCGAATATCGACGTGGCATGCCAGCTAAACCGAGAAAGTGCTGTGGGAAAAAGGTTAAATTTACCCCAGTAAATATAATGCCAAAATGGATTTTAGTTCAAGTTTCGTGGAGAGTATAACCAGTAAAGAGAGGAAATCAGTGGATAAAGCCTGCTATAATAGCAAATACTGCCCCTATCGATAAAACATAGTGGAAGTGTGCAACTACATAGTAAGTGTCATGAAGAACAATGTCCAAGGAAGAATTGGCTAGGACGATTCCAGTCAATCCGCCAACTGTAAAAAGAAAAATAAAGCCCAGAGCTCAGAGTATGGCAGCCTCTCATTTAATGATGCCGCCATGTATTGTGGCAAGTCAGCTAAAGACTTTAACTCCTGTGGGAATAGCAATAATTATTGTAGCTGAAGTAAAGTAGGCTCGAGTGTCGACGTTTAGATCGGTAGTAAACATATGATGGGCTCAGACGATAAAACCTAAGAGACCAATTGACATCATAGCTCAAACTATTCCTATATAGCCAAATGGTTCTTTTTTGCTGGAGTAGTAGGTTACAACATGAGAAATAATTCCAAATCCAGGGAGGATAAGAATATAAACTTCTGGGTGTCCAAAAAATCAAAATAAGTGTTGGTAAAGAACTGGGTCCCCACCTCCGGCGGGGTCGAAGAAGGTTGTGTTTAAGTTTCGGTCAGTAAGCAGCATTGTGATGCCTGCGGCCAAGACCGGAAGGGAAAGGAGAAGGAGAATAGCGGTGATCAAGACAGACCACACAAATAGGGGGGTTTGATACTGTGTTAGTGAAGGGGGTTTTATGTTTAGGGTAGTAGTGATAAAATTAATTGCCCCAAGAATAGATGAAACCCCAGCTAAATGTAGTGAAAAAATTGTTAAATCCACTGATGGTCCAGCATGAGCCAGGTTGCTTGCGAGGGGGGGGTAAACTGTTCAACCTGTGCCTGCGCCTGCTTCAACTCCTGCCGAAGCTAACAGGAGAAGGAAAGAAGGGGGGAGAAGTCAAAAACTTATGTTGTTCATTCGAGGAAAGGCTATGTCAGGGGCTCCAATTATTAAAGGAACAAGTCAGTTTCCGAACCCCCCGATAAGAATTGGCATAACCATAAAAAAAATTATTACAAAGGCGTGAGCGGTGACGATTACATTATAAATTTGATCATCGCCCAGTAAAGAGCCGGGTTGACTTAGCTCTGCTCGAATTAGTAGGCTAAGGGCCGTGCCTACCATCCCGGCCCATGCGCCGAACACTAGGTACAAGGTTCCAATATCCTTGTGATTTGTGGAAAATAATCATCGGGTAATTATCACAGGTAAGATGGCCGAAACTTAGGCAGCGGGTTGTAGCCCCGCCAACAGAGGTTCAAGTCCTCTTCTTTCCAGGCCCCGGGGTGTTACACGCAGGACTGCAACCCCTGAGAGGCAGTATAGATTCTGCCGGGGCTTCTCCCGTTTTTTTTTTTAACGGGAGAAGTAGAATAAAGCTCGCTGGATAGAGTGTTTAGCTGTTAACTAAAAGTTTACGGGATCAAGGCCCGTTTTTCTAGAAGACTTTATCTTAATAAAAGTATTTGAGTTGCATTCAGAAGATGAAAGTAGTATCTTTCAAGTCTTACAGAAGCTAGAAGGGTTTCACTTCTATTAAGGGCTTTGAAGGCTCTTGGTTTGGTTATCCTAAGCTTCTTAAAAGTATGGTAATAAAGATGGAGAGAGGGGAAGAGCACATAGGGTTAGAATAGTTAATGGGGATAAGTGGGTTTTTTTCTTAAATAGTCAGGAAGATAGCGAAAAAGATGGGTTAGGGGCCAAGGTGAGAGATGTGGTGTAAGTTAAGCGAAGATAAAAAAATAGACTTAGAAGGGTTGATAGAAGAGCAATGAGGGCAAATGTTGTTAAGTTTTGTTTGATTAATTCTTGAGCGATGAGTCATTTAGGTAAGAACCCTGTGAGTGGCGGGAGGCCACTTAGAGATAATAAACAGAGAAGGGATAATGAGGCAATAGCGGGGGTTTTATGTCAGGATGTTGCTAGTTGAAGGATATTTTTGGAGTTGATAAACATAAATGTAAAGAATAGGGTGGAAGTTATAATAACATAAAGAGTAAAGTTTAGAAGGGAAAGAGAGGGGGAAATTTTTAAAATTAAGATAATTCATCCCATATGGGCAATAGAAGAGAATGCTATAATTTTTCGAATTTGAGTTTGGTTAATTCCCCCCCAACCTCCAAGAAAAGTGGAGAGTAAACCTAAGGTTAACATTAAATTGAGGTTGAGGGACTCTGAAAATTGAAAAAGTAAGGTTATGGGGGCTAGTTTTTGTCATGTTGACAAAATTAGGCCTGTTTGGAGTGGGAGGCCTTGGAGAACCTCTGGGAGCCAAAAGTGAAATGGAGCAATTCCAAGTTTTGTTAAAATAGCAATTGATAAGAGGATAGTGGAATTTGAATTTATAGAGGAATTGATGGATCACTCTCCTGTGAGTCAGGCGTTAAGAGTGGCAGCAAACAGAATTAGTGCTGAGGCTGCAGCTTGAGTCAAGAAATATTTTGTTGAGGCTTCGATAGCGCGGGGGTGGGGATTTTTGGTTATCAAGGGGAGGATCGCTAGGGTGTTGATTTCTAGGCCAATTCAGGCTAGGATTCAATGAAAGCTTGAAAGGGTTGCCACAGTGCCTAGTGCAAGACTAGAGATGAAGATTGAAAGAGCATAAGGATTAATTAGTAAAGGAGGGGATTTAACCAACATGTTTGGGGTATGGGCCCAAAAGCTTTAAATGTTTAGCTGACTTTACTAGAAAGTAGTAAAATGGAATTACAGAGGGTTTTGATCTCTCAATTATAGGTTCAATACCTATTTTTCTAAGGAAGTGAGGGGGTTTGAACCCCTATAGGCCTCCCTATCAAGGAGGTCCTTATCTTTCGGGCACGCTTCCAACAGATGGGTGGGGAAAATAACATAATAATGGGGAAGGTGATAAATCAAATGGTGAAGGCTAGGGTTAAGGGGAGAAAACTTTTTCACACTAAATGTATTAGTTGGTCGTAGCGAAAGCGTGGGTAGGAGGCTCGCACTCATAAAAAGAATATAACTAGAAGAGAGGCCTTAACAATAACTGAGGCAGTTGTTAAAGGGTAAAGAAGGAGAGTTGAAGAACCTAAAAAGATAATTGATGAGATTGTGTTTATTATAAGGATATTGGCATACTCCGCTAGAAAAAATAAGGCAAATGGTCCTCCTGCGTATTCAACATTGAACCCGGAGACTAATTCAGATTCGCCTTCGGTTAGGTCAAATGGGGCGCGGTTGGTTTCAGCTAAAGTTGAGATAAATCATATGGCAGCTAAGGGTCAAGCGGGAATAACTAGTCAGAGGGGTTCTTGAGCAACACTAAAATTTTGTAAAGTGAAGTTTCCTGAGACAAGAATGATGCAAAGAAGAATGAGAGCCAGGGTTACTTCATATGAGATGGTTTGAGCTACTGCTCGTAGGGCGCCAATAAGGGCGTATTTTGAATTAGAAGCTCAGCCTGAGCCTAGAATTGAATAAACAGTGAGGCTTGAGAGAGCAAGGATGAATAAAATGCCGAGGTTCATTTCTGAAAATGTTAGAGGCATTGGTAGTGGGGCTCAAATAATTATGGCTAGAGAAAAAGCTAAAATTGGGGCAAGCATAAATAAAATTTGGGAGGAGGCGGCGGGGCGAATTGGTTCTTTAATAAATAGTTTAACGCCATCAGCAATTGGTTGGAGTAGACCTGTGGGGCCTACTACATTAGGGCCCTTACGATGTTGCATATAGCCTAAAACTTTCCGTTCAATTAAGGTTAGGAATGCAACTGCCAGAAGAATTGGAATTATGTAACACAGTGGTTGAATTAGATAAATTAGGTTAATAGCTGGGGAGAAGATTTGAACTTCTATGGAGAGAGTTTAGGTCTCTAGCAAGACCAGATTTTGCTACCCTAGCTTTCAATGCCCTCTATTCTTGAGGAAAGTGGTAAAAATGTTAGTTATTAAGTTGGTAAACACAACCTAGTATTTATGGCTTAGCAATTCTATTGGCCATGATTTTTCGGTCCTTTCGTACTAGAAAAATCTTTTTATAGATAGAAACTGACCTGGATTACTCCGGTCTGAACTCAGATCACGTAGGGTTTTAATCGTTGAACAAACGAACCTTTAGTAGCGGCTGCACCACTAGGATACCCTGATCCAACATCGAGGTCGTAAACCTACTTGTCGATACGGGCTCTTGAAGTAGATTGCGCTGTTATCCCTAGGGTAACTTGGTTCGTTGATCAAATAATTGGGTCAATGTAAGTCAGTTTGATGATGCATAAAGATGTGGCTTTTTGCTAAGAGGGTTTGTCTTTCAGCGCGGAGGTTAAGTTTTACTCCGTGGTCACCCCAACCTAAAACTAGAAGTTAAAAATGCTTAAATATGTTTAGTTTTCTGAAGGTGTTAAGTAAAAGCAAATACTTCAGTTGTTTAAAGCTCCATAGGGTCTTCTCGTCTTATAGAGTTATCCCCGCTTCTTCACGGGGAGATTAGTTTCATTGATTAGAAAAAGGAGACAGTATAGTCTTCGTGGGGCCATTCATACTAGTCCACAATTAAAGAACAAGTGATTACGCTACCTTCGCACGGTTAGGATACCGCGGCCGTTGAACAGTGTCACTGGGCAGGCTGGACCTCTTATTGTAGTTCAAGAGGCGATGTTTTTGGTAAACAGGCGAGACTAATATTTGCCGAGTTCCTTCTTTTTCTTTTAATCTTTCTCTGAATGCTCTGGTGTTAGGTTAACGTGAAATGTAATAGATTTTTCTTGGTCAGTTGCTATTTCATTATTAGTGGCGGTGATTATCAGCGGGATGGCCTTACTGATGGAAACTTGCATTGGGAGAGAAGGGTCTGCTTCTTATTACTAGTTTTAACATAAAATTTTCTATAAGTATATAGATTTGCCTTTTGGGGAATAAGGGATAGAGATTAACTAAGAAATTCAATAAATAAATAATTGAGCTTTGACGCTTTCGTAGAAGGTGGCTGCTCTTAGGCCTACTTTGATATTATTATTATTTATATAACCCAGTAGTGGAGGTTGTATCCTTTTTCAAATAGGCTGTACCTTATTTGAATTGCTTTAAAGAAATTTTTATAGATTTATTTGACTTTAAGCGGGACTAAGATCCTTTTCTAAGGCAACCAGCTATCACTAGGCTCGTTAGGCTTGTTACCTCTACCTTAGGATCGTCCCACTATTTTGCAACAGAGATGGGTTCGCTCAAAAAGCTGTCCTAAAGTAGCTCGCCTAGGTTCGGGGGTTCAAACTAAAAATCTTTTTGCTTGATTAGACTAGTTAAACCATGATGCAAAAGGTACGAGGGGTAAACTCTACTGTGTTGTGCTTTAAAGTTATTTCATTTCTATTTCATCTTTCCCTTGCGGTACTATATCTATGGCGCCCAGAAGTTTTTTGATCGCCTCTACTTGACTTAGAAAATGTTTTGATTTAAGGAAAAAAAGGTAAGTTTTAGAACAGAAGAAAGGTGGGGCTAGGTATTTAGCTCAAAATGATCTGGTTTTCACGGATATTACTTTGGTGTAAGCAAAGGGCTTTAAGTTAAGCTACATTATGTTTCCAAGTACACCTTCCGGTATACTTACCATGTTACGACTTGCCTCTTCTATGTTGCTTAAGGGTGTTAAAAACTGTTTGTTAGCATTGAGGAGGGTGACGGGCGGTGTGTACACACCCCAGTGCCAGGTTAAAAAGGACTCTCTAGTTCCATTTTACTACTAAATCCGCCTTCTGACTAGGTTTCATAAAGTCTTTCGTGTAGTCTAATATAGAAAGTGTAGCCCATCTCTTCCCATTTCATTTGTTGCACCTTGACCTGACGTGTGGTTGGAAAAACATTTGGCTCACTAGCGCGCTCACGTGGTAAGCTGACGACGGAGGTATACAGGCTGAATAACTAAAAATGGTGAGGTTAAACGGGGGTTATCGATTATAGGACAGGCTCCTCTAGGGGGATATGGGGTACCGTCAAGTCCTTTGGGTTTTAAGCTTAGCTCGTAGTTCCCTGGCGAGAAGGAAGTAAGTTAAAGTTTACGACTGAGCATAGTGGGGTATCTAATCCCAGTTTGTTTCTCAGATGACGTGAGTTCAAGTTGAATTAATTGGAATAACTTTCGTTTATGGCTTTCTTAAAAACAAGCGTGTCACGGCTTAGTTTTAGTTGAATTCCAGTTGTTTGGAGAACTTTAATCACGCTTTACGCCGAAGGGGGTCAATTTGAGCCACGATGGTGTAACCGCGGCGGCTGGCACCAGATTGGCCGGCTCTAAATAAGTTTAACTGAGTCAAGCTATCGCTCATGCTCAATGTTTATCACTGCTGAAGACCCTTGAGGGTGTGGCGAGACTAGGTGTTTTGGGCAAATTTTTGGGCCTGATACCAGCTCCTGTTCCCTAGAGGGGAAATAAGGGCATTCTCACTGGGGTGCGGATACTTGCATGTGTATATTAAATAAGAATTGACTCCAAGGCTAGGACCAAACCTTTGTGTTTAAAGGACTTTTTAGGGCCCTTCTTAGCATTTTCAGTGCTACGCTTTGTGTAAGCTATTTAAACAGGACATAATTTAAGGAGAATATCAGTTTTGGGGATTGATTGTGAAAGTTAAATTCTTTCTGTCCTGAGCTCTAGGAATGTTTTAAATTTCAATCTTTGGTTTACAAGACCAATGCTTTGAGGCGTTAAGCTACTAGGGCATAGCTTTTACTTGGACTTGCACCAAGAAGTGCTGAACCCTAAAACCAGAGGAAAGCTATTTTCCTTTAAAAGCATAATACACTGTATATATATATATATATATATATATATATAGTTTTTACTTTTATGTCACTCTTACTTGTTTGGGAAAGGGAGGGGTAAAAGAATTTAAGATAAACTGTGTTAAATCGGGGGAGGGGGAGGCATGAGGCCCCATAGAAATTTATTATAGGACTTTTGATTCCGGGGGGTTGCAAAAGAAAACTATGGTAAAAGCTGTGGGGGGGGGGGGGGGGGTTGACAAAAAAAAAGGAAATAAGCGCGCGCGCACAAATTAAAAATTTTTGTCGTTGGGTTTAGTCACAGGTGGGGTTTTTTAAAAAAATAGATTAGTGACTCCCGGGAGGGGGGAAATAGGAATTATGGGAAACTAGGACAGGGCTAAAAATTGCTATGTCTAACAAGCATTCATTTATAGGGTATCATATTCTTATGTTAAAGAACCACGCTTGCATGAAATAGGACAACCTTATTAATGTGCCATTACCCCACTGAGAGATGCCAAATGAAAGGACCCCAAAAAAAAATCTACCAATGCCTTTTAAATTTCAACCGATGAAGGAGTCACGGTCTCTGCCGGGACCTGACCTCATAGGAGGGATACCCTTTAGAAAGCGATCGCCGGCCGATTAATCAAGTAAAGTCCATAGATTCACATCCGTCAAATGTTTCCTGAAGCGGGCTTAAGGGTCAACTTGTGTTAGGTCCCTTGGAAGATTCAGAACTACCAAGTCCTAGACTTCTTTTAGGCCGCTTTAAGGTACGATAGAGATGTGTTCATATGCTCGATGGTTATTTCTTAGGGAATTTGAAAGAAATATTCATGTTTTTAATTAATGCAAGGGTATAATACATGTTATGTTTAAGTACGTAGTCCATGGATGGTTATTATTCAAGTTAAATTATAGAAGTATGCGGACTCTTTTTAAATAGAGAAGGCTCAGTTCAAAATTTAAAGTAATTATTTAAGTGGATGAAAAGGGGATTAAATTTGTATGTGAAGTTATAGTTAGTTGAGTTTTGCTTAGGTATTTTTTTTTCATATTTATGTTTTAGTGACGGCTGAGATAGCTCAATTATTTGATGGTTTGTCTTATTTTCATGAATTTTTTGGTCTAAACAATTGGACTGAATGGTATGATAGATATTCAAGCTCGAAAATTCAAAATGCAGGCTCTATTTTTAAAGTTTGTCTTTATATTATAAATATATTACCCGCCTTCGTGAATTGTCATGGGAGATGCGTGCATTAAATGGTTTATTTACGGTTATGAGGATATTTCAAATGTTTATTTATCTTGTGCTATTTGATGAGATATGCAAGGGGTAATAAAATGAATGCTCTATTATACATAGTATGTTTATAATACAGGCATAATAGGAGGAAGTATAAAGGTATATGGAATAATGCACTCTTTTTAGAGGAATTGTATAATAATAATTTAGAAGGTATGCGGGGGGTAATAAAATGAATGCTCTATTATACATAGTATGTTTATAATACAGGCATAATAGGAGGAAGTATAAAGGTATATGGAATAATGCACTCTTTTTAGAGGAATTGTATAATAATAATTTAGAAGGTATGCGGGGGGTAATAAAATGAATGCTCTATTATACATAGTATGTTTATAATACAGGCATAATAGGAGGAAGTATAAAGGTATATGGAATAATGCACTCTTTTTAGAGGAATTGTATAATAATAATTTAGAAGGTATGCGGGGGGTAATAAAATGAATGCTCTATTATACATAGTATGTTTATAATACAGGCATAATAGGAGGAAGTATAAAGGTATATGGAATAATGCACTCTTTTTAGAGGAATTGTATAATAATAATTTAGAAGGTATGCGGGGGGGGGGGGAAAGAAAGGAAGAAGATATAGAGGGCCCCATAGAAATTTATTATAGGACTTTTGATTCCGGGGGGTTGCAAAAGAAAACTATAGTAAAAGCTGGGGGGAGGCATGAGGCCCCATAGAAATTTATTATAGGACTTTTGATTCCGGGGGGGGTTGCAAAAGAAAACTATAGTAAAAGCTGGGGGGGGAGGGGGAGGCATGAGGCCCCATAGAAATTTATTATAGGACTTTTGATTCCGGGGGGTTGCAAAAGAAAACTATGGTAAAAGCTGTGGGGGGGGGGGGGGGGGGGGGTTGACAAAAAAAAAAGGAAATAAGCGCGCGCGCACAAATTAAAAATTTTTGTCGTTGGGTTTAGTCACAGGTGGGGTTTTTTAAAAAAATAGATTAGTGACTCCCGGGAGGGGGGAAATAGGAATTATGGGAAACTAGGACAGGGCTAAAAATTGCTATGTCTAACAAGCATTCATTTATAGGGTATCATATTCTTATGTTAAAGAACCACGCTTGCATGAAATAGGACAACCTTATTAATGTGCCATTACCCCACTGAGAGATGCCAAATGAAAGGACCCCAAAAAAAAATCTACCAATGCCTCTTAAATTTCAACCGATGAAGGAGTCACGGTCTCTGCCGGGACCTGACCTCATAGGAGGGATACCCTTTAGAAAGCGATCGCCGGCCGATTAATCAAGTAAAGTCCATAGATTCACATCCGTCAAATGTTTCCTGAAGCGGGCTTAAGGGTCAACTTGTGTTAGGTCCCTTGGAAGATTCAGAACTACCAAGTCCTAGACTTCTTTTAGGCCGCTTTAAGGTACGATAGAGATGTGTTCATATGCTCGATGGTTATTTCTTAGGGAATTTGAAAGAAATATTCATGTTTTTAATTAATGCAAGGGTATAATACATGTTATGTTTAAGTACGTAGTCCATGGATGGTTATTATTCAAGTTAAATTATAGAAGTATGCGGACTCTTTTTAAATAGAGAAGGCTCAGTTCAAAATTTAAAGTAATTATTTAAGTGGATGAAAAGGGGATTAAATTTGTATGTGAAGTTATAGTTAGTTGAGTTTTGCTTAGGTATTTTTTTTTCATATTTATGTTTTAGTGACGGCTGAGATAGCTCAATTATTTGATGGTTTGTCTTATTTTCATGAATTTTTTGGTCTAAACAATTGGACTGAATGGTATGATAGATATTCAAGCTCGAAAATTCAAAATGCAGGCTCTATTTTTAAAGTTTGTCTTTATATTATAAATATATTACCCGCCTTCGTGAATTGTCATGGGAGATGCGTGCATTAAATGGTTTATTTACGGTTATGAGGATATTTCAAATGTTTATTTATCTTGTGCTATTTGATGAGATATGCAAGGGGTAATAAAATGAATGCTCTATTATACATAGTATGTTTATAATACAGGCATAATAGGAGGAAGTATAAAGGTATATGGAATAATGCACTCTTTTTAGAGGAATTGTATAATAATAATTTAGAAGGTATGCGGGGGGTAATAAAATGAATGCTCTATTATACATAGTATGTTTATAATACAGGCATAATAGGAGGAAGTATAAAGGTATATGGAATAATGCACTCTTTTTAGAGGAATTGTATAATAATAATTTAGAAGGTATGCGGGGGGTAATAAAATGAATGCTCTATTATACATAGTATGTTTATAATACAGGCATAATAGGAGGAAGTATAAAGGTATATGGAATAATGCACTCTTTTTAGAGGAATTGTATAATAATAATTTAGAAGGGGGGGAAGAAAGGAAGAAGATATAGAGGGCCCCATAGAAATTTATTATAGGACTTTTGATTCCGGGGGGTTGCAAAAGAAAACTATAGTAAAAGCTGGGGGGAGGCATGAGGCCCCATAGAAATTTATTATAGGACTTTTGATTCCGGGGGGGTTGCAAAAGAAAACTATGGTAAAAGCTGTGGGGGGGGGGGGGGGGGGGAGGCATGAGGCCCCATAGAAATTTATTATAGGACTTTTGATTCCGGGGGGTTGCAAAAGAAAACTATGGTAAAAGCTGTGGGGGGGGGGGAGGCATGAGGCCCCATAGAAATTTATTATAGGACTTTTGATTCCGGGGGGTTGCAAAAGAAAACTATGGTAAAAGCTGTGGGGGGGGGGGGGGGGGGGTTGACAAAAAAAAAGGAAATAAGCGCGCGCGCACAAATTAAAAATTTTTGTCGTTGGGTTTAGTCACAGGTGGGGTTTTTTAAAAAAATAGATTAGTGACTCCCGGGAGGGGGGAAATAGGAATTATGGGAAACTAGGACAGGGCTAAAAATTGCTATGTCTAACAAGCATTCATTTATAGGGTATCATATTCTTATGTTAAAGAACCACGCTTGCATGAAATAGGACAACCTTATTAATGTGCCATTACCCCACTGAGAGATGCCAAATGAAAGGACCCCAAAAAAAAATCTACCAATGCCTCTTAAATTTCAACCGATGAAGGAGTCACGGTCTCTGCCGGGACCTGACCTCATAGGAGGGATACCCTTTAGAAAGCGATCGCCGGCCGATTAATCAAGTAAAGTCCATAGATTCACATCCGTCAAATGTTTCCTGAAGCGGGCTTAAGGGTCAACTTGTGTTAGGTCCCTTGGAAGATTCAGAACTACCAAGTCCTAGACTTCTTTTAGGCCGCTTTAAGGTACGATAGAGATGTGTTCATATGCTCGATGGTTATTTCTTAGGGAATTTGAAAGAAATATTCATGTTTTTAATTAATGCAAGGGTATAATACATGTTATGTTTAAGTACGTAGTCCATGGATGGTTATTATTCAAGTTAAATTATAGAAGTATGCGGACTCTTTTTAAATAGAGAAGGCTCAGTTCAAAATTTAAAGTAATTATTTAAGTGGATGAAAAGGGGATTAAATTTGTATGTGAAGTTATAGTTAGTTGAGTTTTGCTTAGGTATTTTTTTTTCATATTTATGTTTTAGTGACGGCTGAGATAGCTCAATTATTTGATGGTTTGTCTTATTTTCATGAATTTTTTGGTCTAAACAATTGGACTGAATGGTATGATAGATATTCAAGCTCGAAAATTCAAAATGCAGGCTCTATTTTTAAAGTTTGTCTTTATATTATAAATATATTACCCGCCTTCGTGAATTGTCATGGGAGATGCGTGCATTAAATGGTTTATTTACGGTTATGAGGATATTTCAAATGTTTATTTATCTTGTGCTATTTGATGAGATATGCAAGGGGTAATAAAATGAATGCTCTATTATACATAGTATGTTTATAATACAGGCATAATAGGAGGAAGTATAAAGGTATATGGAATAATGCACTCTTTTTAGAGGAATTGTATAATAATAATTTAGAAGGTATGCGGGGGGTAATAAAATGAATGCTCTATTATACATAGTATGTTTATAATACAGGCATAATAGGAGGAAGTATAAAGGTATATGGAATAATGCACTCTTTTTAGAGGAATTGTATAATAATAATTTAGAAGGTATGCGGGGGGGGGGGGAAAGAAAGGAAGAAGATATAGAGGGCCCCATAGAAATTTATTATAGGACTTTTGATTCCGGGGGGTTGCAAAAGAAAACTATAGTAAAAGCTGGGGGGAGGCATGAGGCCCCATAGAAATTTATTATAGGACTTTTGATTCCGGGGGGGGTTGCAAAAGAAAACTATAGTAAAAGCTGGGGGGGGAGGGGGAGGCATGAGGCCCCATAGAAATTTATTATAGGACTTTTGATTCCGGGGGGTTGCAAAAGAAAACTATGGTAAAAGCTGTGGGGGGGGGGGGGGGGGGGGGGGTTGACAAAAAAAAAAGGAAATAAGCGCGCGCGCACAAATTAAAAATTTTTGTCGTTGGGTTTAGTCACAGGTGGGGTTTTTTAAAAAAATAGATTAGTGACTCCCGGGAGGGGGGAAATAGGAATTATGGGAAACTAGGACAGGGCTAAAAATTGCTATGTCTAACAAGCATTCATTTATAGGGTATCATATTCTTATGTTAAAGAACCACGCTTGCATGAAATAGGACAACCTTATTAATGTGCCATTACCCCACTGAGAGATGCCAAATGAAAGGACCCCAAAAAAAAATCTACCAATGCCTCTTAAATTTCAACCGATGAAGGAGTCACGGTCTCTGCCGGGACCTGACCTCATAGGA
This sequence comes from Phyllobates terribilis, assembly GCF_046119375.1. NCBI lineage: Eukaryota > Metazoa > Chordata > Amphibia > Anura > Dendrobatidae > Phyllobates > Phyllobates terribilis. Next base: position 6,678 of record NW_027366328.1, on the reverse strand, counting down.
GGGATACCCTTTAGAAAGCGATCGCCGGCCGATTAATCAAGTAAAGTCCATAGATTCACATCCGTCAAATGTTTCCTGAAGCGGGCTTAAGGGTCAACTTGTGTTAGGTCCCTTGGAAGATTCAGAACTACCAAGTCCTAGACTTCTTTTAGGCCGCTTTAAGGTACGATAGAGATGTGTTCATATGCTCGATGGTTATTTCTTAGGGAATTTGAAAGAAATATTCATGTTTTTAATTAATGCAAGGGTATAATACATGTTATGTTTAAGTACGTAGTCCATGGATGGTTATTATTCAAGTTAAATTATAGAAGTATGCGGACTCTTTTTAAATAGAGAAGGCTCAGTTCAAAATTTAAAGTAATTATTTAAGTGGATGAAAAGGGGATTAAATTTGTATGTGAAGTTATAGTTAGTTGAGTTTTGCTTAGGTATTTTTTTTTCATATTTATGTTTTAGTGACGGCTGAGATAGCTCAATTATTTGATGGTTTGTCTTATTTTCATGAATTTTTTGGTCTAAACAATTGGACTGAATGGTATGATAGATATTCAAGCTCGAAAATTCAAAATGCAGGCTCTATTTTTAAAGTTTGTCTTTATATTATAAATATATTACCCGCCTTCGTGAATTGTCATGGGAGATGCGTGCATTAAATGGTTTATTTACGGTTATGAGGATATTTCAAATGTTTATTTATCTTGTGCTATTTGATGAGATATGCAAGGGGTAATAAAATGAATGCTCTATTATACATAGTATGTTTATAATACAGGCATAATAGGAGGAAGTATAAAGGTATATGGAATAATGCACTCTTTTTAGAGGAATTGTATAATAATAATTTAGAAGGTATGCGGGGGGTAATAAAATGAATGCTCTATTATACATAGTATGTTTATAATACAGGCATAATAGGAGGAAGTATAAAGGTATATGGAATAATGCACTCTTTTTAGAGGAATTGTATAATAATAATTTAGAAGGTATGCGGGGGGTAATAAAATGAATGCTCTATTATACATAGTATGTTTATAATACAGGCATAATAGGAGGAAGTATAAAGGTATATGGAATAATGCACTCTTTTTAGAGGAATTGTATAATAATAATTTAGAAGGGGGGGAAGAAAGGAAGAAGATATAGAGGGCCCCATAGAAATTTATTATAGGACTTTTGATTCCGGGGGGTTGCAAAAGAAAACTATAGTAAAAGCTGGGGGGAGGCATGAGGCCCCATAGAAATTTATTATAGGACTTTTGATTCCGGGGGGGTTGCAAAAGAAAACTATGGTAAAAGCTGTGGGGGGGGGGGGGGGGGGGGAGGCATGAGGCCCCATAGAAATTTATTATAGGACTTTTGATTCCGGGGGGTTGCAAAAGAAAACTATGGTAAAAGCTGTGGGGGGGGGGGAGGCATGAGGCCCCATAGAAATTTATTATAGGACTTTTGATTCCGGGGGGTTGCAAAAGAAAACTATGGTAAAAGCTGTGGGGGGGGGGGGGGGGGGGTTGACAAAAAAAAAGGAAATAAGCGCGCGCGCACAAATTAAAAATTTTTGTCGTTGGGTTTAGTCACAGGTGGGGTTTTTTAAAAAAATAGATTAGTGACTCCCGGGAGGGGGGAAATAGGAATTATGGGAAACTAGGACAGGGCTAAAAATTGCTATGTCTAACAAGCATTCATTTATAGGGTATCATATTCTTATGTTAAAGAACCACGCTTGCATGAAATAGGACAACCTTATTAATGTGCCATTACCCCACTGAGAGATGCCAAATGAAAGGACCCCAAAAAAAAATCTACCAATGCCTCTTAAATTTCAACCGATGAAGGAGTCACGGTCTCTGCCGGGACCTGACCTCATAGGAGGGATACCCTTTAGAAAGCGATCGCCGGCCGATTAATCAAGTAAAGTCCATAGATTCACATCCGTCAAATGTTTCCTGAAGCGGGCTTAAGGGTCAACTTGTGTTAGGTCCCTTGGAAGATTCAGAACTACCAAGTCCTAGACTTCTTTTAGGCCGCTTTAAGGTACGATAGAGATGTGTTCATATGCTCGATGGTTATTTCTTAGGGAATTTGAAAGAAATATTCATGTTTTTAATTAATGCAAGGGTATAATACATGTTATGTTTAAGTACGTAGTCCATGGATGGTTATTATTCAAGTTAAATTATAGAAGTATGCGGACTCTTTTTAAATAGAGAAGGCTCAGTTCAAAATTTAAAGTAATTATTTAAGTGGATGAAAAGGGGATTAAATTTGTATGTGAAGTTATAGTTAGTTGAGTTTTGCTTAGGTATTTTTTTTTCATATTTATGTTTTAGTGACGGCTGAGATAGCTCAATTATTTGATGGTTTGTCTTATTTTCATGAATTTTTTGGTCTAAACAATTGGACTGAATGGTATGATAGATATTCAAGCTCGAAAATTCAAAATGCAGGCTCTATTTTTAAAGTTTGTCTTTATATTATAAATATATTACCCGCCTTCGTGAATTGTCATGGGAGATGCGTGCATTAAATGGTTTATTTACGGTTATGAGGATATTTCAAATGTTTATTTATCTTGTGCTATTTGATGAGATATGCAAGGGGTAATAAAATGAATGCTCTATTATACATAGTATGTTTATAATACAGGCATAATAGGAGGAAGTATAAAGGTATATGGAATAATGCACTCTTTTTAGAGGAATTGTATAATAATAATTTAGAAGGTATGCGGGGGGTAATAAAATGAATGCTCTATTATACATAGTATGTTTATAATACAGGCATAATAGGAGGAAGTATAAAGGTATATGGAATAATGCACTCTTTTTAGAGGAATTGTATAATAATAATTTAGAAGGTATGCGGGGGGTAATAAAATGAATGCTCTATTATACATAGTATGTTTATAATACAGGCATAATAGGAGGAAGTATAAAGGTATATGGAATAATGCACTCTTTTTAGAGGAATTGTATAATAATAATTTAGAAGGTGGGGGGAGGGGGGGAGTAGACAACTGCTGCTTAAAAGTGATTTTTAAAAGTGAGGTGGTTTTCTAAAATTCCTAGTGTAGGAATGAAGAGGATGAAGATGGAGAAGTAGATGATGGAAGCAAGTTGACCAATTAAAATGAAAGGGTCTTCCACTGGTTGCCCACCAATTCAGGTTAAAATAAGTGTGTTGGCAATTAGGGCTCAAAAGAAAATTTTAGTGAGAGGACGAAAGATAAGAGCGCGCTGGTGCGAGGTGTGAAGAATGGGAAGAAGAAAAAGTACAATGATAGAACAAAGTAGGGCTAAAACGCCTCCTAATTTGTTAGGGATAGAGCGAAGAATGGCGTATGCGAAGAGAAAGTATCATTCCGGCTTAATATGAGGTGGGGTGACTAGGGGGTTTGCTGGAGTGAAATTGTCAGGATCACCTAAGAGATTAGGGGTAAATGTTGAAAGGGCAGTTAAAAGAGCAATTAGAATAGCGAATCCAAGGGCGTCTTTATAGGAAAAATAAGTGTGAAATGGAACTTTGTCTGGATTTGAGTTTAATCCGGTGGGATTGGAGGATCCGGTTTGATGGAGAAAGAGAAGATGAAGAATAGACACCCCTGCAACGACAAAAGGAAGGAGGAAGTGGAAGGTAAAAAATCGTGTTAGCGTGGCGTTGTCGACCGAGAAGCCGCCTCAAATTCACTGAACCAGGTTGGTGCCAATATAAGGGGCGGCGGAGAGAAGATTAGTGATTACTGTAGCCCCCCAAAATGATATTTGTCCTCAAGGAAGAACATAGCCTACGAATGCAGTAGCTATAACTAGAAAAAACAGGATTACTCCAATATTTCAAGTCTCTTTAAATAGAAAAGAGCCGTAATACATGCCCCGGCCAATGTGGAGGTAAATGCAGATAAAAAAAAAGGATGCCCCGTTGGCATGTAAATTACGAAGAAGCCATCCGTTGTTTACATCTCGGCAGATGTGGGCGACAGAGGAGAAGGCTATGGTGGTATCTGCAGTATAGTGTATAGCTAGGAAAAGGCCCGTAATGATTTGGGCAATTAGGCAAAGGCCTAGAAGAGAGCCAAAGTTTCACCATGTGGAGATGTTGGATGGGGATGGTAGGTCGATAAAAGAGTTGTTAATGATTTTTAGAACAGGGTGGGTTTTACGTAAAATTGGGGCCATTAGTTTTTGTAGTTGAATACAACAGCAGTTTTTCAGACTGTGAGTCCGGGTTAGAACCCTGGCAAGAATAGATGAATTTTATTTTTGAAGTTGGGTTAATTGGGGGTTTATTAGCGGTGGCTTCTAATCCGTCACCTTTTTATGCGGCTTTTGGATTAGTAAGTTCAGCTGGAGTTGGGTGTTTAATTTTAATGGAAGGTGGGGTGTCATTTTTGTCACTAGTTCTATTCTTAGTTTATTTAGGTGGGATAATAGTAGTGTTTGCTTATTCGGCTGCATTAGTTGCGGAACCACATCCGGAGGCGTGGGGAAGTTTTGGGGTGGTAATATATTCATCAATTTTTATTTTTTTAGTGGGGCTATGATGGGTAATTGGGGGTGGAGAATACGAAGTTGAATCAAAACTGGAACAGGTGGCCTATGGGGGGGAGTGATTTGGGGTTTCGGTGTTATTTACGTGAGGGGGAGGATTATTAATAATTGTTGGGTGGGCTCTTTTATTGACATTATTTGGGGTGTTAGAAGTGGTTCGGGGCCATTATAGTGGGTCCTTACGAGCTGTAAGATAATAAGGCTGATTGCAGAGGAAACAGTTAGAATTGATAAATAAGTTTTAATTAGGCCTTGTTGGATTTCTTGATTTTTTATGATTGGGGGAAGTTGTAGTACTGTTAGACCCTTAGGGCCAATCTTCTCCAACCATAAGGTGTCAATGAGGTTTGAAGAGATTTGTAAGCTAAAATTTAGGAAACATGATGGAATTAATCGGTGGAAAATGGATGGAAAAAAGGACGTGTTGATGGACTTGGAGAAGTTCTGGGCTGAGATCTTAGTTCATGAGATCTGAGCTAGGTCGAGAGCAATAATAAATCCTAAGATTGAAACGGTTAAAGCAGAAATTTTTAGGTAGGTTGGTATTGTAAGTGTCTGGGGGGAGGGGGGGATAATAATTTGATAAATTAATAAACCTGAAATTACACTACCTAGTGCCAGACGTTTAATTGGGTTAATGGCGATAGAAATGTTTTCATTAAAATACATTAATGGGTTAAATCGGGGATGATGTATAGATGAGAAATAAATTACGCGGAGGCTGTAAACGGCTGTGAAAGATGTAGCGAGCAATGTAATAACTAGGGCTCAAGCATTTGTATTAGAAGTGTTGATTGCTTCAATTACAGCGTCTTTAGAAAAGAATCCTGCTAAGTAAGGGGTGCCCATTAAGGCAAGACTGCCGATGGTGATGCAGGTGGTAGTCACCGGGAGAGATTTTTGAAGACCTCCTATTTTTCGAATATCTTGTTCATCATTCAGATTATGAATGATGGAGCCTGAGCATAAAAATAATATTGCTTTGAAGAAAGCGTGAGTACAAATGTGGAAAAATGCTAGATGGGGAAGGTTAAGTCCGACTGCTACTACTATAAGACCAAGTTGACTAGATGTTGAGAAGGCAACGATTTTTTTAATGTCATTTTGAGTTAGAGCGCAAGTTGCGGCGAATGCAGTGGAAATAGCCCCGAGGCATAAACAGGTGGTGAGGGCAAGCTGGTTATCTTTGATGAGGGGATGAATACGAATAAGAAGAAAGACACCGGCTACTACTATGGTACTAGAGTGAAGGAGAGCAGAGACGGGGGTGGGCCCTTCCATGGCTGAAGCAAGTCAAGGGTGAAGCCCAAATTGGGCAGATTTACTTGCGGCGGCAACAATAAAGGCGATAATTACAGGGGTAGGGGTGTCTATTGAGAGGACAAAATTTAATTCAGTTGAGTCAAAAGAGGAGACGAGTCAAAAGATAGCGTATAGAAAGCCAATGTCCCCAATTCGGTTGTATAATACAGCTTGTAAGGCAGCTGCACCAGCGTTGCTACGGGTAAAGTATCAGCCAATTAAAAGGTAGGATATGATTCCAACTCCCTCTCAGCCGATGAAAAGGGCTAAAAAGTTTCCTGCTGAGACTAGAAGTATTATGGCCAGAAGAAAAATAAGAAGATATTTGAAAAAAAGTTGGATTTTAGGATCATCGTGTATGTACCATAGAGAATATTCAACAATACTTCAGGAGACTAGAAGGGCAATGGGAATAAATAATATCGAATATTGATCTAATTGAAGAGAGAAATTTAAGGGTGAAGATAGAATATTAAATCACTTTCATGTGATGGAGGCTGTTTGAAACTCCCCGTTAACCAGCATGAAAAGTGGGGGGGAGGAGGTAAAGAAAGCTAATATTACAGCTTTTTTTGTATTGAGGTGAAAATTAATAGATGTTGGGGTAAGAAGGGGAAATAAGAGGATTATTATGCTTAGTAAATAGGATGTAGAAATTATTGGTATGTTCATTGCCTAAAAGGTAATATTAATTAACATTTGGCTTGAGTTAGCCGTGGAGTTGAGCCACGGAGGCGAGGAATTAGCAGTTCTCGTTAAGTCTCTTACAAACTCGGCGGACAAGGGATAATTAGTCCCTATCTCTAGAGTCACAGACTAGAATTTTAAT
>NW_027366327.1:0-75102 GCF_046119375.1 Phyllobates terribilis | reverse complement strand
TAAAGAAGATTCAAAGAGAGTGAGATGCCAGCTCCTTTCATTCAGTCAGTAGCTTCAAACATTTCTGGTATATGAAAAACATGTTTTTCAATGGCAAAAATCAATGAATATTGTAAATGCACAAACAGTAATATCTCCACATTGCAAGGTGCAATTCTGAAATTTTTAGCTTTTTCCTGCTAATCCTAGCATGATAAAGAAGATTCAAAGAGAGTGAGATGCCAGCTCCTTTCATTCAGTCAGTAGCTTCAAACATTTCTGGTATATGAAAAACATGTTTTTCAATGGCAAAAATCAATGAATATTGTAAATGCACAAACAGTAATATCTCCACATTGCACGGTGCAATTCTGAAATTTTTAGCTTTTTCCTGTTAATCCTAGCATGATAAAGAAGATTCAAAGAGAGTGAGATGCCAGCTCCTTTCATTCAGTCAGTAGCTTCAAACATTTCTGGTATATGAAAAACATGTTTTTCAATGGCAAAAATCAATGAATATTGTAAATGCACAAACAGTAATATCTCCACATTGCACGGTGCAATTCTGAAATTTTTAGCTTTTTCCTGCTAATCCTAGCATGATAAAGAAGATTCAAAGAGAGTGAGATGCCAGCTCCTTTCATTCAGTCAGTAGCTTCAAACATTTCTGGTATATGAAAAACATGTTTTTCAATGGCAAAAATCAATGAATATTGTAAATGCACAAACAGTAATATCTCCACATTGCACGGTGCAATTCTGAAATTTTTTGCTTTTTCCTGCTAATCCTAGCATGATAAAGAAGATTCAAAGAGAGTGAGATGCCAGCTCCTTTCATTCAGTCAGTAGCTTCAAACATTTCTGGACGTTTTTCAATGGCAAAAATCAATGAATATTGTAAATGCACAAACAGTAATATCTCCACATTGCAAGGTGCAATTCTGAAATTTTTTGCTTTTTCCTGCTAATCCTAGCATGATAAAGAAGATTCAAAGAGAGTGAGATGCCAGCTCCTTTCATTCAGTCAGTAGCTTCAAACATTTCTGGTATATGAAAAACATGTTTTTCAATGGCAAAAATCAATGAATATTGTAAATGCACAAACAGTAATATCTCCACATTGCACGGTGCAATTCTGAAATTTTTAGCTTTTTCCTGTTAATCCTAGCATGATAAAGAAGATTCAAAGAGAGTGAGATGCCAGCTCCTTTCATTGTCAGTAGCTTCAAACATTTCTGGTATATGAAAAACATGTTTTTCAATGGCAAAAATCAATGAATATTGTAAATGCACAAACAGTAATATCTCCACATTGCACGGTGCAATTCTGAAATTTTTAGCTTTTTCCTGTTAATCCTAGCATGATAAAGAAGATTCAAAGAGAGTGAGATGCCAGCTCCTTTCATTCAGTCAGTAGCTTCAAACATTTCTGGACGTTTTTCAATGGCAAAAATCAATGAATATTGTAAATGCACAAACAGTAATATCTCCACATTGCACGGTGCAATTCTGAAATTTTTAGCTTTTTCCTGTTAATCCTAGCATGATAAAGAAGATTCAAAGAGAGTGAGATGCCAGCTCCTTTCATTCAGTCAGTAGCTTCAAACATTTCTGGTATATGAAAAACATGTTTTTCAATGGCAAAAATCAATGAATATTGTAAATGCACAAACAGTAATATCTCCACATTGCAAGGTGCAATTCTGAAATTTTTTGCTTTTTCCTGTTAATCCTAGCATGATAAAGAAGATTCAAAGAGAGTGAGATGCCAGCTCCTTTCATTCAGTCAGTAGCTTCAAACATTTCTGGTATATGAAAAACATGTTTTTCAATGGCAAAAATCAATGAATATTGTAAATGCACAAACAGTAATATCTCCACATTGCAAGGTGCAATTCTGAAATTTTTAGCTTTTTCCTGTTAATCCTAGCATGATAAAGAAGATTCAAAGAGAGTGAGATGCCAGCTCCTTTCATTCAGTCAGTAGCTTCAAACATTTCTGGACGTTTTTCAATGGCAAAAATCAATGAATATTGTAAATGCACAAACAGTAATATCTCCACATTGCACGGTGCAATTCTGAAATTTTTAGCTTTTTCCTGTTAATCCTAGCATGATAAAGAAGATTCAAAGAGAGTGAGATGCCAGCTCCTTTCATTCAGTCAGTAGCTTCAAACATTTCTGGTATATGAAAAACATGTTTTTCAATGGCAAAAATCAATGAATATTGTAAATGCACAAACAGTAATATCTCCACATTGCAAGGTGCAATTCTGAAATTTTTTGCTTTTTCCTGTTAATCCTAGCATGATAAAGAAGATTCAAAGAGAGTGAGATGCCAGCTCCTTTCATTCAGTCAGTAGCTTCAAACATTTCTGGTATATGAAAAACATGTTTTTCAATGGCAAAAATCAATGAATATTGTAAATGCACAAACAGTAATATCTCCACATTGCACGGTGCAATTCTGAAATTTTTTGCTTTTTCCTGTTAATCCTAGCATGATAAAGAAGATTCAAAGAGAGTGAGATGCCAGCTCCTTTCATTCAGTCAGTAGCTTCAAACATTTCTGGACGTTTTTCAATGGCAAAAATCAATGAATATTGTAAATGCACAAACAGTAATATCTCCACATTGCAAGGTGCAATTCTGAAATTTTTAGCTTTTTCCTGTTAATCCTAGCATGATAAAGAAGATTCAAAGAGAGTGAGATGCCAGCTCCTTTCATTCAGTCAGTAGCTTCAAACATTTCTGGTATATGAAAAACATGTTTTTCAATGGCAAAAATCAATGAATATTGTAAATGCACAAACAGTAATATCTCCACATTGCACGGTGCAATTCTGAAATTTTTTGCTTTTTCCTGCTAATCCTAGCATGATAAAGAAGATTCAAAGAGAGTGAGATGCCAGCTCCTTTCATTCAGTCAGTAGCTTCAAACATTTCTGGACGTTTTTCAATGGCAAAAATCAATGAATATTGTAAATGCACAAACAGTAATATCTCCACATTGCACGGTGCAATTCTGAAATTTTTAGCTTTTTCCTGTTAATCCTAGCATGATAAAGAAGATTCAAAGAGAGTGAGATGCCAGCTCCTTTCATTCAGTCAGTAGCTTCAAACATTTCTGGTATATGAAAAACATGTTTTTCAATGGCAAAAATCAATGAATATTGTAAATGCACAAACAGTAATATCTCCACATTGCACGGTGCAATTCTGAAATTTTTTGCTTTTTCCTGCTAATCCTAGCATGATAAAGAAGATTCAAAGAGAGTGAGATGCCAGCTCCTTTCATTCAGTCAGTAGCTTCAAACATTTCTGGACGTTTTTCAATGGCAAAAATCAATGAATATTGTAAATGCACAAACAGTAATATCTCCACATTGCAAGGTGCAATTCTGAAATTTTTTGCTTTTTCCTGCTAATCCTAGCATGATAAAGAAGATTCAAAGAGAGTGAGATGCCAGCTCCTTTCATTCAGTCAGTAGCTTCAAACATTTCTGGTATATGAAAAACATGTTTTTCAATGGCAAAAATCAATGAATATTGTAAATGCACAAACAGTAATATCTCCACATTGCACGGTGCAATTCTGAAATTTTTAGCTTTTTCCTGTTAATCCTAGCATGATAAAGAAGATTCAAAGAGAGTGAGATGCCAGCTCCTTTCATTCAGTCAGTAGCTTCAAACATTTCTGGTATATGAAAAACATGTTTTTCAATGGCAAAAATCAATGAATATTGTAAATGCACAAACAGTAATATCTCCACATTGCACGGTGCAATTCTGAAATTTTTTGCTTTTTCCTGCTAATCCTAGCATGATAAAGAAGATTCAAAGAGAGTGAGATGCCAGCTCCTTTCATTCAGTCAGTAGCTTCAAACATTTCTGGACGTTTTTCAATGGCAAAAATCAATGAATATTGTAAATGCACAAACAGTAATATCTCCACATTGCACGGTGCAATTCTGAAATTTTTAGCTTTTTCCTGTTAATCCTAGCATGATAAAGAAGATTCAAAGAGAGTGAGATGCCAGCTCCTTTCATTCAGTCAGTAGCTTCAAACATTTCTGGTATATGAAAAACATGTTTTTCAATGGCAAAAATCAATGAATATTGTAAATGCACAAACAGTAATATCTCCACATTGCAAGGTGCAATTCTGAAATTTTTTGCTTTTTCCTGCTAATCCTAGCATGATAAAGAAGATTCAAAGAGAGTGAGATGCCAGCTCCTTTCATTCAGTCAGTAGCTTCAAACATTTCTGGTATATGAAAAACATGTTTTTCAATGGCAAAAATCAATGAATATTGTAAATGCACAAACAGTAATATCTCCACATTGCACGGTGCAATTCTGAAATTTTTTGCTTTTTCCTGCTAATCCTAGCATGATAAAGAAGATTCAAAGAGAGTGAGATGCCAGCTCCTTTCATTCAGTCAGTAGCTTCAAACATTTCTGGACGTTTTTCAATGGCAAAAATCAATGAATATTGTAAATGCACAAACAGTAATATCTCCACATTGCACGGTGCAATTCTGAAATTTTTAGCTTTTTCCTGTTAATCCTAGCATGATAAAGAAGATTCAAAGAGAGTGAGATGCCAGCTCCTTTCATTCAGTCAGTAGCTTCAAACATTTCTGGTATATGAAAAACATGTTTTTCAATGGCAAAAATCAATGAATATTGTAAATGCACAAACAGTAATATCTCCACATTGCACGGTGCAATTCTGAAATTTTTAGCTTTTTCCTGTTAATCCTAGCATGATAAAGAAGATTCAAAGAGAGTGAGATGCCAGCTCCTTTCATTCAGTCAGTAGCTTCAAACATTTCTGGTATATGAAAAACATGTTTTTCAATGGCAAAAATCAATGAATATTGTAAATGCACAAACAGTAATATCTCCACATTGCAAGGTGCAATTCTGAAATTTTTTGCTTTTTCCTGCTAATCCTAGCATGATAAAGAAGATTCAAAGAGAGTGAGATGCCAGCTCCTTTCATTCAGTCAGTAGCTTCAAACATTTCTGGACGTTTTTCAATGGCAAAAATCAATGAATATTGTAAATGCACAAACAGTAATATCTCCACATTGCACGGTGCAATTCTGAAATTTTTAGCTTTTTCCTGTTAATCCTAGCATGATAAAGAAGATTCAAAGAGAGTGAGATGCCAGCTCCTTTCATTCAGTCAGTAGCTTCAAACATTTCTGGTATATGAAAAACATGTTTTTCAATGGCAAAAATCAATGAATATTGTAAATGCACAAACAGTAATATCTCCACATTGCATGGTGCAATTCTGAAATTTTTTGCTTTTTCCTGTTAATCCTAGCATGATAAAGAAGATTCAAAGAGAGTGAGATGCCAGCTCCTTTCATTCAGTCAGTAGCTTCAAACATTTCTGGTATATGAAAAACATGTTTTTCAATGGCAAAAATCAATGAATATTGTAAATGCACAAACAGTAATATCTCCACATTGCACGGTGCAATTCTGAAATTTTTAGCTTTTTCCTGTTAATCCTAGCATGATAAAGAAGATTCAAAGAGAGTGAGATGCCAGCTCCTTTCATTCAGTCAGTAGCTTCAAACATTTCTGGTATATGAAAAACATGTTTTTCAATGGCAAAAATCAATGAATATTGTAAATGCACAAACAGTAATATCTCCACATTGCACGGTGCAATTCTGAAATTTTTTGCTTTTTCCTGCTAATCCTAGCATGATAAAGAAGATTCAAAGAGAGTGAGATGCCAGCTCCTTTCATTCAGTCAGTAGCTTCAAACATTTCTGGTATATGAAAAACATGTTTTTCAATGGCAAAAATCAATGAATATTGTAAATGCACAAACAGTAATATCTCCACATTGCACGGTGCAATTCTGAAATTTTTAGCTTTTTCCTGTTAATCCTAGCATGATAAAGAAGATTCAAAGAGAGTGAGATGCCAGCTCCTTTCATTCAGTCAGTAGCTTCAAACATTTCTGGTATATGAAAAACATGTTTTTCAATGGCAAAAATCAATGAATATTGTAAATGCACAAACAGTAATATCTCCACATTGCAAGGTGCAATTCTGAAATTTTTAGCTTTTTCCTGTTAATCCTAGCATGATAAAGAAGATTCAAAGAGAGTGAGATGCCAGCTCCTTTCATTCAGTCAGTAGCTTCAAACATTTCTAGTATATGAAAAACATGTTTTTCAATGGCAAAAATCAATGAATATTGTAAATGCACAAACAGTAATATCTCCACATTGCACGGTGCAATTCTGAAATTTTTAGCTTTTTCCTGTTAATCCTAGCATGATAAAGAAGATTCAAAGAGAGTGAGATGCCAGCTCCTTTCATTCAGTCAGTAGCTTCAAACATTTCTGGACGTTTTTCAATGGCAAAAATCAATGAATATTGTAAATGCACAAACAGTAATATCTCCACATTGCACGGTGCAATTCTGAAATTTTTTGCTTTTTCCTGCTAATCCTAGCATGATAAAGAAGATTCAAAGAGAGTGAGATGCCAGCTCCTTTCATTCAGTCAGTAGCTTCAAACATTTCTGGTATATGAAAAACATGTTTTTCAATGGCAAAAATCAATGAATATTGTAAATGCACAAACAGTAATATCTCCACATTGCAAGGTGCAATTCTGAAATTTTTTGCTTTTTCCTGCTAATCCTAGCATGATAAAGAAGATTCAAAGAGAGTGAGATGCCAGCTCCTTTCATTCAGTCAGTAGCTTCAAACATTTCTGGTATATGAAAAACATGTTTTTCAATGGCAAAAATCAATGAATATTGTAAATGCACAAACAGTAATATCTCCACATTGCACGGTGCAATTCTGAAATTTTTAGCTTTTTCCTGCTAATCCTAGCATGATAAAGAAGATTCAAAGAGAGTGAGATGCCAGCTCCTTTCATTCAGTCAGTAGCTTCAAACATTTCTGGTATATGAAAAACATGTTTTTCAATGGCAAAAATCAATGAATATTGTAAATGCACAAACAGTAATATCTCCACATTGCAAGGTGCAATTCTGAAATTTTTAGCTTTTTCCTGCTAATCCTAGCATGATAAAGAAGATTCAAAGAGAGTGAGATGCCAGCTCCTTTCATTCAGTCAGTAGCTTCAAACATTTCTGGACGTTTTTCAATGGCAAAAATCAATGAATATTGTAAATGCACAAACAGTAATATCTCCACATTGCACGGTGCAATTCTGAAATTTTTTGCTTTTTCCTGTTAATCCTAGCATGATAAAGAAGATTCAAAGAGAGTGAGATGCCAGCTCCTTTCATTCAGTCAGTAGCTTCAAACATTTCTGGTATATGAAAAACATGTTTTTCAATGGCAAAAATCAATGAATATTGTAAATGCACAAACAGTAATATCTCCACATTGCAAGGTGCAATTCTGAAATTTTTTGCTTTTTCCTGCTAATCCTAGCATGATAAAGAAGATTCAAAGAGAGTGAGATGCCAGCTCCTTTCATTCAGTCAGTAGCTTCAAACATTTCTGGTATATGAAAAACATGTTTTTCAATGGCAAAAATCAATGAATATTGTAAATGCACAAACAGTAATATCTCCACATTGCACGGTGCAATTCTGAAATTTTTTGCTTTTTCCTGCTAATCCTAGCATGATAAAGAAGATTCAAAGAGAGTGAGATGCCAGCTCCTTTCATTCAGTCAGTAGCTTCAAACATTTCTGGTATATGAAAAACATGTTTTTCAATGGCAAAAATCAATGAATATTGTAAATGCACAAACAGTAATATCTCCACATTGCAAGGTGCAATTCTGAAATTTTTTGCTTTTTCCTGTTAATCCTAGCATGATAAAGAAGATTCAAAGAGAGTGAGATGCCAGCTCCTTTCATTCAGTCAGTAGCTTCAAACATTTCTGGTATATGAAAAACATGTTTTTCAATGGCAAAAATCAATGAATATTGTAAATGCACAAACAGTAATATCTCCACATTGCAAGGTGCAATTCTGAAATTTTTAGCTTTTTCCTGCTAATCCTAGCATGATAAAGAAGATTCAAAGAGAGTGAGATGCCAGCTCCTTTCATTCAGTCAGTAGCTTCAAACATTTCTGGACGTTTTTCAATGGCAAAAATCAATGAATATTGTAAATGCACAAACAGTAATATCTCCACATTGCAAGGTGCAATTCTGAAATTTTTTGCTTTTTCCTGCTAATCCTAGCATGATAAAGAAGATTCAAAGAGAGTGAGATGCCAGCTCCTTTCATTCAGTCAGTAGCTTCAAACATTTCTGGTATATGAAAAACATGTTTTTCAATGGCAAAAATCAATGAATATTGTAAATGCACAAACAGTAATATCTCCACATTGCACGGTGCAATTCTGAAATTTTTAGCTTTTTCCTGTTAATCCTAGCATGATAAAGAAGATTCAAAGAGAGTGAGATGCCAGCTCCTTTCATTCAGTCAGTAGCTTCAAACATTTCTGGTATATGAAAAACATGTTTTTCAATGGCAAAAATCAATGAATATTGTAAATGCACAAACAGTAATATCTCCACATTGCACGGTGCAATTCTGAAATTTTTAGCTTTTTCCTGTTAATCCTAGCATGATAAAGAAGATTCAAAGAGAGTGAGATGCCAGCTCCTTTCATTCAGTCAGTAGCTTCAAACATTTCTGGTATATGAAAAACATGTTTTTCAATGGCAAAAATCAATGAATATTGTAAATGCACAAACAGTAATATCTCCACATTGCACGGTGCAATTCTGAAATTTTTTGCTTTTTCCTGCTAATCCTAGCATGATAAAGAAGATTCAAAGAGAGTGAGATGCCAGCTCCTTTCATTCAGTCAGTAGCTTCAAACATTTCTGGACGTTTTTCAATGGCAAAAATCAATGAATATTGTAAATGCACAAACAGTAATATCTCCACATTGCAAGGTGCAATTCTGAAATTTTTTGCTTTTTCCTGCTAATCCTAGCATGATAAAGAAGATTCAAAGAGAGTGAGATGCCAGCTCCTTTCATTCAGTCAGTAGCTTCAAACATTTCTGGTATATGAAAAACATGTTTTTCAATGGCAAAAATCAATGAATATTGTAAATGCACAAACAGTAATATCTCCACATTGCACGGTGCAATTCTGAAATTTTTAGCTTTTTCCTGTTAATCCTAGCATGATAAAGAAGATTCAAAGAGAGTGAGATGCCAGCTCCTTTCATTCAGTCAGTAGCTTCAAACATTTCTGGTATATGAAAAACATGTTTTTCAATGGCAAAAATCAATGAATATTGTAAATGCACAAACAGTAATATCTCCACATTGCAAGGTGCAATTCTGAAATTTTTAGCTTTTTCCTGCTAATCCTAGCATGATAAAGAAGATTCAAAGAGAGTGAGATGCCAGCTCCTTTCATTCAGTCAGTAGCTTCAAACATTTCTGGTATATGAAAAACATGTTTTTCAATGGCAAAAATCAATGAATATTGTAAATGCACAAACAGTAATATCTCCACATTGCACGGTGCAATTCTGAAATTTTTAGCTTTTTCCTGTTAATCCTAGCATGATAAAGAAGATTCAAAGAGAGTGAGATGCCAGCTCCTTTCATTCAGTCAGTAGCTTCAAACATTTCTGGTATATGAAAAACATGTTTTTCAATGGCAAAAATCAATGAATATTGTAAATGCACAAACAGTAATATCTCCACATTGCACGGTGCAATTCTGAAATTTTTAGCTTTTTCCTGCTAATCCTAGCATGATAAAGAAGATTCAGAGAGTGAGATGCCAGCTCCTTTCATTCAGTCAGTAGCTTCAAACATTTCTGGTATATGAAAAACATGTTTTTCAATGGCAAAAATCAATGAATATTGTAAATGCACAAACAGTAATATCTCCACATTGCACGGTGCAATTCTGAAATTTTTTGCTTTTTCCTGCTAATCCTAGCATGATAAAGAAGATTCAAAGAGAGTGAGATGCCAGCTCCTTTCATTCAGTCAGTAGCTTCAAACATTTCTGGACGTTTTTCAATGGCAAAAATCAATGAATATTGTAAATGCACAAACAGTAATATCTCCACATTGCAAGGTGCAATTCTGAAATTTTTTGCTTTTTCCTGCTAATCCTAGCATGATAAAGAAGATTCAAAGAGAGTGAGATGCCAGCTCCTTTCATTCAGTCAGTAGCTTCAAACATTTCTGGTATATGAAAAACATGTTTTTCAATGGCAAAAATCAATGAATATTGTAAATGCACAAACAGTAATATCTCCACATTGCACGGTGCAATTCTGAAATTTTTAGCTTTTTCCTGTTAATCCTAGCATGATAAAGAAGATTCAAAGAGAGTGAGATGCCAGCTCCTTTCATTGTCAGTAGCTTCAAACATTTCTGGTATATGAAAAACATGTTTTTCAATGGCAAAAATCAATGAATATTGTAAATGCACAAACAGTAATATCTCCACATTGCACGGTGCAATTCTGAAATTTTTAGCTTTTTCCTGTTAATCCTAGCATGATAAAGAAGATTCAAAGAGAGTGAGATGCCAGCTCCTTTCATTCAGTCAGTAGCTTCAAACATTTCTGGACGTTTTTCAATGGCAAAAATCAATGAATATTGTAAATGCACAAACAGTAATATCTCCACATTGCACGGTGCAATTCTGAAATTTTTAGCTTTTTCCTGTTAATCCTAGCATGATAAAGAAGATTCAAAGAGAGTGAGATGCCAGCTCCTTTCATTCAGTCAGTAGCTTCAAACATTTCTGGTATATGAAAAACATGTTTTTCAATGGCAAAAATCAATGAATATTGTAAATGCACAAACAGTAATATCTCCACATTGCAAGGTGCAATTCTGAAATTTTTTGCTTTTTCCTGTTAATCCTAGCATGATAAAGAAGATTCAAAGAGAGTGAGATGCCAGCTCCTTTCATTCAGTCAGTAGCTTCAAACATTTCTGGTATATGAAAAACATGTTTTTCAATGGCAAAAATCAATGAATATTGTAAATGCACAAACAGTAATATCTCCACATTGCAAGGTGCAATTCTGAAATGTTTAGCTTTTTCCTGTTAATCCTAGCATGATAAAGAAGATTCAAAGAGAGTGAGATGCCAGCTCCTTTCATTCAGTCAGTAGCTTCAAACATTTCTGGACGTTTTTCAATGGCAAAAATCAATGAATATTGTAAATGCACAAACAGTAATATCTCCACATTGCACGGTGCAATTCTGAAATTTTTAGCTTTTTCCTGTTAATCCTAGCATGATAAAGAAGATTCAAAGAGAGTGAGATGCCAGCTCCTTTCATTCAGTCAGTAGCTTCAAACATTTCTGGTATATGAAAAACATGTTTTTCAATGGCAAAAATCAATGAATATTGTAAATGCACAAACAGTAATATCTCCACATTGCAAGGTGCAATTCTGAAATTTTTTGCTTTTTCCTGTTAATCCTAGCATGATAAAGAAGATTCAAAGAGAGTGAGATGCCAGCTCCTTTCATTCAGTCAGTAGCTTCAAACATTTCTGGTATATGAAAAACATGTTTTTCAATGGCAAAAATCAATGAATATTGTAAATGCACAAACAGTAATATCTCCACATTGCAAGGTGCAATTCTGAAATGTTTAGCTTTTTCCTGTTAATCCTAGCATGATAAAGAAGATTCAAAGAGAGTGAGATGCCAGCTCCTTTCATTCAGTCAGTAGCTTCTAACATTTCTGGACGTTTTTCAATGGCAAAAATCAATGAATATTGTAAATGCACAAACAGTAATATCTCCACATTGCACGGTGCAATTCTGAAATTTTTAGCTTTTTCCTGTTAATCCTAGCATGATAAAGAAGATTCAAAGAGAGTGAGATGCCAGCTCCTTTCATTCAGTCAGTAGCTTCAAACATTTCTGGTATATGAAAAACATGTTTTTCAATGGCAAAAATCAATGAATATTGTAAATGCACAAACAGTAATATCTCCACATTGCAAGGTGCAATTCTGAAATTTTTTGCTTTTTCCTGTTAATCCTAGCATGATAAAGAAGATTCAAAGAGAGTGAGATGCCAGCTCCTTTCATTCAGTCAGTAGCTTCAAACATTTCTGGTATATGAAAAACATGTTTTTCAATGGCAAAAATCAATGAATATTGTAAATGCACAAACAGTAATATCTCCACATTGCACGGTGCAATTCTGAAATTTTTTGCTTTTTCCTGTTAATCCTAGCATGATAAAGAAGATTCAAAGAGAGTGAGATGCCAGCTCCTTTCATTCAGTCAGTAGCTTCAAACATTTCTGGACGTTTTTCAATGGCAAAAATCAATGAATATTGTAAATGCACAAACAGTAATATCTCCACATTGCAAGGTGCAATTCTGAAATTTTTAGCTTTTTCCTGTTAATCCTAGCATGATAAAGAAGATTCAAAGAGAGTGAGATGCCAGCTCCTTTCATTCAGTCAGTAGCTTCAAACATTTCTGGTATATGAAAAACATGTTTTTCAATGGCAAAAATCAATGAATATTGTAAATGCACAAACAGTAATATCTCCACATTGCACGGTGCAATTCTGAAATTTTTTGCTTTTTCCTGCTAATCCTAGCATGATAAAGAAGATTCAAAGAGAGTGAGATGCCAGCTCCTTTCATTCAGTCAGTAGCTTCAAACATTTCTGGACGTTTTTCAATGGCAAAAATCAATGAATATTGTAAATGCACAAACAGTAATATCTCCACATTGCACGGTGCAATTCTGAAATTTTTAGCTTTTTCCTGTTAATCCTAGCATGATAAAGAAGATTCAAAGAGAGTGAGATGCCAGCTCCTTTCATTCAGTCAGTAGCTTCAAACATTTCTGGTATATGAAAAACATGTTTTTCAATGGCAAAAATCAATGAATATTGTAAATGCACAAACAGTAATATCTCCACATTGCACGGTGCAATTCTGAAATTTTTTGCTTTTTCCTGCTAATCCTAGCATGATAAAGAAGATTCAAAGAGAGTGAGATGCCAGCTCCTTTCATTCAGTCAGTAGCTTCAAACATTTCTGGACGTTTTTCAATGGCAAAAATCAATGAATATTGTAAATGCACAAACAGTAATATCTCCACATTGCAAGGTGCAATTCTGAAATTTTTTGCTTTTTCCTGCTAATCCTAGCATGATAAAGAAGATTCAAAGAGAGTGAGATGCCAGCTCCTTTCATTCAGTCAGTAGCTTCAAACATTTCTGGTATATGAAAAACATGTTTTTCAATGGCAAAAATCAATGAATATTGTAAATGCACAAACAGTAATATCTCCACATTGCACGGTGCAATTCTGAAATTTTTAGCTTTTTCCTGTTAATCCTAGCATGATAAAGAAGATTCAAAGAGAGTGAGATGCCAGCTCCTTTCATTCAGTCAGTAGCTTCAAACATTTCTGGTATATGAAAAACATGTTTTTCAATGGCAAAAATCAATGAATATTGTAAATGCACAAACAGTAATATCTCCACATTGCACGGTGCAATTCTGAAATTTTTTGCTTTTTCCTGCTAATCCTAGCATGATAAAGAAGATTCAAAGAGAGTGAGATGCCAGCTCCTTTCATTCAGTCAGCAGCTTCAAACATTTCTGGACGTTTTTCAATGGCAAAAATCAATGAATATTGTAAATGCACAAACAGTAATATCTCCACATTGCACGGTGCAATTCTGAAATTTTTAGCTTTTTCCTGTTAATCCTAGCATGATAAAGAAGATTCAAAGAGAGTGAGATGCCAGCTCCTTTCATTCAGTCAGTAGCTTCAAACATTTCTGGTATATGAAAAACATGTTTTTCAATGGCAAAAATCAATGAATATTGTAAATGCACAAACAGTAATATCTCCACATTGCAAGGTGCAATTCTGAAATTTTTTGCTTTTTCCTGCTAATCCTAGCATGATAAAGAAGATTCAAAGAGAGTGAGATGCCAGCTCCTTTCATTCAGTCAGTAGCTTCAAACATTTCTGGTATATGAAAAACATGTTTTCAATGGCAAAAATCAATGAATATTGTAAATGCACAAACAGTAATATCTCCACATTGCACGGTGCAATTCTGAAATTTTTTGCTTTTTCCTGCTAATCCTAGCATGACAAAGAAGATTCAAAGAGAGTGAGATGCCAGCTCCTTTCATTCAGTCAGTAGCTTCAAACATTTCTGGACGTTTTTCAATGGCAAAAATCAATGAATATTGTAAATGCACAAACAGTAATATCTCCACATTGCACGGTGCAATTCTGAAATTTTTAGCTTTTTCCTGTTAATCCTAGCATGATAAAGAAGATTCAAAGAGAGTGAGATGCCAGCTCCTTTCATTCAGTCAGTAGCTTCAAACATTTCTGGTATATGAAAAACATGTTTTTCAATGGCAAAAATCAATGAATATTGTAAATGCACAAACAGTAATATCTCCACATTGCAAGGTGCAATTCTGAAATTTTTTGCTTTTTCCTGCTAATCCTAGCATGATAAAGAAGATTCAAAGAGAGTGAGATGCCAGCTCCTTTCATTCAGTCAGTAGCTTCAAACATTTCTGGACGTTTTTCAATGGCAAAAATCAATGAATATTGTAAATGCACAAACAGTAATATCTCCACATTGCACGGTGCAATTCTGAAATTTTTAGCTTTTTCCTGTTAATCCTAGCATGATAAAGAAGATTCAAAGAGAGTGAGATGCCAGCTCCTTTCATTCAGTCAGTAGCTTCAAACATTTCTGGTATATGAAAAACATGTTTTTCAATGGCAAAAATCAATGAATATTGTAAATGCACAAACAGTAATATCTCCACATTGCACGGTGCAATTCTGAAATTTTTTGCTTTTTCCTGTTAATCCTAGCATGATAAAGAAGATTCAAAGAGAGTGAGATGCCAGCTCCTTTCATTCAGTCAGTAGCTTCAAACATTTCTGGTATATGAAAAACATGTTTTTCAATGGCAAAAATCAATGAATATTGTAAATGCACAAACAGTAATATCTCCACATTGCACGGTGCAATTCTGAAATTTTTAGCTTTTTCCTGTTAATCCTAGCATGATAAAGAAGATTCAAAGAGAGTGAGATGCCAGCTCCTTTCATTCAGTCAGTAGCTTCAAACATTTCTGGTATATGAAAAACATGTTTTTCAATGGCAAAAATCAATGAATATTGTAAATGCACAAACAGTAATATCTCCACATTGCAAGGTGCAATTCTGAAATTTTTTGCTTTTTCCTGCTAATCCTAGCATGATAAAGAAGATTCAAAGAGAGTGAGATGCCAGCTCCTTTCATTCAGTCAGTAGCTTCAAACATTTCTGGTATATGAAAAACATGTTTTTCAATGGCAAAAATCAATGAATATTGTAAATGCACAAACAGTAATATCTCCACATTGCACGGTGCAATTCTGAAATTTTTAGCTTTTTCCTGTTAATCCTAGCATGATAAAGAAGATTCAAAGAGAGTGAGATGCCAGCTCCTTTCATTCAGTCAGTAGCTTCAAACATTTCTGGTATATGAAAAACATGTTTTTCAATGGCAAAAATCAATGAATATTGTAAATGCACAAACAGTAATATCTCCACATTGCAAGGTGCAATTCTGAAATTTTTAGCTTTTTCCTGTTAATCCTAGCATGATAAAGAAGATTCAAAGAGAGTGAGATGCCAGCTCCTTTCATTCAGTCAGTAGCTTCAAACATTTCTGGTATATGAAAAACATGTTTTTCAATGGCAAAAATCAATGAATATTGTAAATGCACAAACAGTAATATCTCCACATTGCACGGTGCAATTCTGAAATTTTTAGCTTTTTCCTGTTAATCCTAGCATGATAAAGAAGATTCAAAGAGAGTGAGATGCCAGCTCCTTTCATTCAGTCAGTAGCTTCAAACATTTCTGGACGTTTTTCAATGGCAAAAATCAATGAATATTGTAAATGCACAAACAGTAATATCTCCACATTGCACGGTGCAATTCTGAAATTTTTTGCTTTTTCCTGCTAATCCTAGCATGATAAAGAAGATTCAAAGAGAGTGAGATGCCAGCTCCTTTCATTCAGTCAGTAGCTTCAAACATTTCTGGTATATGAAAAACATGTTTTTCAATGGCAAAAATCAATGAATATTGTAAATGCACAAACAGTAATATCTCCACATTGCAAGGTGCAATTCTGAATTTTTTTGCTTTTTCCTGCTAATCCTAGCATGATAAAGAAGATTCAAAGAGAGTGAGATGCCAGCTCCTTTCATTCAGTCAGTAGCTTCAAACATTTCTGGTATATGAAAAACATGTTTTTCAATGGCAAAAATCAATGAATATTGTAAATGCACAAACAGTAATATCTCCACATTGCAAGGTGCAATTCTGAAATTTTTAGCTTTTTCCTGCTAATCCTAGCATGATAAAGAAGATTCAAAGAGAGTGAGATGCCAGCTCCTTTCATTCAGTCAGTAGCTTCAAACATTTCTGGACGTTTTTCAATGGCAAAAATCAATGAATATTGTAAATGCACAAACAGTAATATCTCCACATTGCACGGTGCAATTCTGAAATTTTTTGCTTTTTCCTGTTAATCCTAGCATGATAAAGAAGATTCAAAGAGAGTGAGATGCCAGCTCCTTTCATTCAGTCAGTAGCTTCAAACATTTCTGGTATATGAAAAACATGTTTTTCAATGGCAAAAATCAATGAATATTGTAAATGCACAAACAGTAATATCTCCACATTGCAAGGTGCAATTCTGAAATTTTTTGCTTTTTCCTGCTAATCCTAGCATGATAAAGAAGATTCAAAGAGAGTGAGATGCCAGCTCCTTTCATTCAGTCAGTAGCTTCAAACATTTCTGGACGTTTTTCAATGGCAAAA
Source organism: Phyllobates terribilis (assembly GCF_046119375.1). NCBI lineage: Eukaryota > Metazoa > Chordata > Amphibia > Anura > Dendrobatidae > Phyllobates > Phyllobates terribilis. The sequence goes on along the minus strand of NW_027366327.1, from coordinate 58,250 downwards.
ATCAATGAATATTGTAAATGCACAAACAGTAATATCTCCACATTGCACGGTGCAATTCTGAAATTTTTAGCTTTTTCCTGTTAATCCTAGCATGATAAAGAAGATTCAAAGAGAGTGAGATGCCAGCTCCTTTCATTCAGTCAGTAGCTTCAAACATTTCTGGTATATGAAAAACATGTTTTTCAATGGCAAAAATCAATGAATATTGTAATTGCACAAACAGTAATATCTCCACATTGCAAGGTGCAATTCTGAAATTTTTTGCTTTTTCCTGCTAATCCTAGCATGATAAAGAAGATTCAAAGAGAGTGAGATGCCAGCTCCTTTCATTCAGTCAGTAGCTTCAAACATTTCTGGTATATGAAAAACATGTTTTTCAATGGCAAAAATCAATGAATATTGTAAATGCACAAACAGTAATATCTCCACATTGCACGGTGCAATTCTGAAATTTTTTGCTTTTTCCTGCTAATCCTAGCATGATAAAGAAGATTCAAAGAGAGTGAGATGCCAGCTCCTTTCATTCAGTCAGTAGCTTCAAACATTTCTGGTATATGAAAAACATGTTTTTCAATGGCAAAAATCAATGAATATTGTAAATGCACAAACAGTAATATCTCCACATTGCAAGGTGCAATTCTGAAATTTTTAGCTTTTTCCTGTTAATCCTAGCATGATAAAGAAGATTCAAAGAGAGTGAGATGCCAGCTCCTTTCATTCAGTCAGTAGCTTCAAACATTTCTGGACGTTTTTCAATGGCAAAAATCAATGAATATTGTAAATGCACAAACAGTAATATCTCCACATTGCAAGGTGCAATTCTGAAATTTTTTGCTTTTTCCTGCTAATCCTAGCATGATAAAGAAGATTCAAAGAGAGTGAGATGCCAGCTCCTTTCATTCAGTCAGTAGCTTCAAACATTTCTGGTATATGAAAAACATGTTTTTCAATGGCAAAAATCAATGAATATTGTAAATGCACAAACAGTAATATCTCCACATTGCAAGGTGCAATTCTGAAATTTTTAGCTTTTTCCTGTTAATCCTAGCATGATAAAGAAGATTCAAAGAGAGTGAGATGCCAGCTCCTTTCATTCAGTCAGTAGCTTCAAACATTTCTGGACGTTTTTCAATGGCAAAAATCAATGAATATTGTAAATGCACAAACAGTAATATCTCCACATTGCACGGTGCAATTCTGAAATTTTTAGCTTTTTCCTGTTAATCCTAGCATGATAAAGAAGATTCAAAGAGAGTGAGATGCCAGCTCCTTTCATTCAGTCAGTAGCTTCAAACATTTCTGGTATATGAAAAACATGTTTTTCAATGGCAAAAATCAATGAATATTGTAAATGCACAAACAGTAATATCTCCACATTGCACGGTGCAATTCTGAAATTTTTTGCTTTTTCCTGCTAATCCTAGCATGATAAAGAAGATTCAAAGAGAGTGAGATGCCAGCTCCTTTCATTCAGTCAGTAGCTTCAAACATTTCTGGTATATGAAAAACATGTTTTTCAATGGCAAAAATCAATGAATATTGTAAATGCACAAACAGTAATATCTCCACATTGCACGGTGCAATTCTGAAATTTTTAGCTTTTTCCTGTTAATCCTAGCATGATAAAGAAGATTCAAAGAGAGTGAGATGCCAGCTCCTTTCATTCAGTCAGTAGCTTCAAACATTTCTGGTATATGAAAAACATGTTTTTCAATGGCAAAAATCAATGAATATTGTAAATGCACAAACAGTAATATCTCCACATTGCAAGGTGCAATTCTGAAATTTTTTGCTTTTTCCTGTTAATCCTAGCATGATAAAGAAGATTCAAAGAGAGTGAGATGCCAGCTCCTTTCATTCAGTCAGTAGCTTCAAACATTTCTGGACGTTTTTCAATGGCAAAAATCAATGAATATTGTAAATGCACAAACAGTAATATCTCCACATTGCAAGGTGCAATTCTGAAATTTTTTGCTTTTTCCTGCTAATCCTAGCATGATAAAGAAGATTCAAAGAGAGTGAGATGCCAGCTCCTTTCATTCAGTCAGTAGCTTCAAACATTTCTGGTATATGAAAAACATGTTTTTCAATGGCAAAAATCAATGAATATTGTAAATGCACAAACAGTAATATCTCCACATTGCAAGGTGCAATTCTGAAATGTTTTGCTTTTTCCTGTTAATCCTAGCATGATAAAGAAGATTCAAAGAGAGTGAGATGCCAGCTCCTTTCATTCAGTCAGTAGCTTCAAACATTTCTGGTATATGAAAAACATGTTTTTCAATGGCAAAAATCAATGAATATTGTAAATGCACAAACAGTAATATCTCCACATTGCACGGTGCAATTCTGAAATTTTTTGCTTTTTCCTGCTAATCCTAGCATGATAAAGAAGATTCAAAGAGAGTGAGATGCCAGCTCCTTTCATTCAGTCAGTAGCTTCAAACATTTCTGGACGTTTTTCAATGGCAAAAATCAATGAATATTGTAAATGCACAAACAGTAATATCTCCACATTGCAAGGTGCAATTCTGAAATTTTTTGCTTTTTCCTGCTAATCCTAGCATGATAAAGAAGATTCAAAGAGAGTGAGATGCCAGCTCCTTTCATTCAGTCAGTAGCTTCAAACATTTCTGGTATATGAAAAACATGTTTTTCAATGGCAAAAATCAATGAATATTGTAAATGCACAAACAGTAATATCTCCACATTGCAAGGTGCAATTCTGAAATTTTTAGCTTTTTCCTGTTAATCCTAGCATGATAAAGAAGATTCAAAGAGAGTGAGATGCCAGCTCCTTTCATTCAGTCAGTAGCTTCAAACATTTCTGGTATATGAAAAACATGTTTTTCAATGGCAAAAATCAATGAATATTGTAAATGCACAAACAGTAATATCTCCACATTGCAAGGTGCAATTCTGAAATTTTTTGCTTTTTCCTGCTAATCCTAGCATGATAAAGAAGATTCAAAGAGAGTGAGATGCCAGCTCCTTTCATTCAGTCAGTAGCTTCAAACATTTCTGGTATATGAAAAACATGTTTTTCAATGGCAAAAATCAATGAATATTGTAAATGCACAAACAGTAATATCTCCACATTGCACGGTGCAATTCTGAAATTTTTAGCTTTTTCCTGTTAATCCTAGCATGATAAAGAAGATTCAAAGAGAGTGAGATGCCAGCTCCTTTCATTCAGTCAGTAGCTTCAAACATTTCTGGTATATGAAAAACATGTTTTTCAATGGCAAAAATCAATGAATATTGTAAATGCACAAACAGTAATATCTCCACATTGCAAGGTGCAATTCTGAAATTTTTTGCTTTTTCCTGCTAATCCTAGCATGATAAAGAAGATTCAAAGAGAGTGAGATGCCAGCTCCTTTCATTCAGTCAGTAGCTTCAAACATTTCTGGACGTTTTTCAATGGCAAAAATCAATGAATATTGTAAATGCACAAACAGTAATATCTCCACATTGCAAGGTGCAATTCTGAAATTTTTAGCTTTTTCCTGTTAATCCTAGCATGATAAAGAAGATTCAAAGAGAGTGAGATGCCAGCTCCTTTCATTCAGTCAGTAGCTTCAAACATTTCTGGTATATGAAAAACATGTTTTTCAATGGCAAAAATCAATGAATATTGTAAATGCACAAACAGTAATATCTCCACATTGCAAGGTGCAATTCTGAAATTTTTTGCTTTTTCCTGCTAATCCTAGCATGATAAAGAAGATTCAAAGAGAGTGAGATGCCAGCTCCTTTCATTCAGTCAGTAGCTTCAAACATTTCTGGACGTTTTTCAATGGCAAAAATCAATGAATATTGTAAATGCACAAACAGTAATATCTCCACATTGCACGGTGCAATTCTGAAATTTTTAGCTTTTTCCTGTTAATCCTAGCATGATAAAGAAGATTCAAAGAGAGTGAGATGCCAGCTCCTTTCATTCAGTCAGTAGCTTCAAACATTTCTGGACGTTTTTCAATGGCAAAAATCAATGAATATTGTAAATGCACAAACAGTAATATCTCCACATTGCAAGGTGCAATTCTGAAATTTTTAGCTTTTTCCTGTTAATCCTAGCATGATAAAGAAGATTCAAAGAGAGTGAGATGCCAGCTCCTTTCATTCAGTCAGTAGCTTCAAACATTTCTGGTATATGAAAAACATGTTCTTCAATGGCAAAAATCAATGAATATTGTAAATGCACAAACAGTAATATCTCCACATTGCAAGGTGCAATTCTGAAATTTTTAGCTTTTTCCTGCTAATCCTAGCATGATAAAGAAGATTCAAAGAGAGTGAGATGCCAGCTCCTTTCATTCAGTCAGTAGCTTCAAACATTTCTGGTATATGAAAAACATGTTTTTCAATGGCAAAAATCAATGAATATTGTATATGCACAAACAGTAATATCTCCACATTGCAAGGTGCAATTCTGAAATTGTTAGCTTTTTCCTGCTAATCCTAGCATGATAAAGAAGATTCAAAGAGAGTGAGATGCCAGCTCCTTTCATTCAGTCAGTAGCTTCAAACATTTCTGGTATATGAAAAACATGTTTTTCAATGGCAAAAATCAATGAATATTGTAAATGCACAAACAGTAATATCTCCACATTGCACGGTGCAATTCTGAAATTTTTTGCTTTTTCCTGCTAATCCTAGCATGATAAAGAAGATTCAAAGAGAGTGAGATGCCAGCTCCTTTCATTCAGTCAGTAGCTTCAAACATTTCTGGTATATGAAAAACATGTTTTTCAATGGCAAAAATCAATGAATATTGTAAATGCACAAACAGTAATATCTCCACATTGCACGGTGCAATTCTGAAATTTTTTGCTTTTTCCTGCTAATCCTAGCATGATAAAGAAGATTCAAAGAGAGTGAGATGCCAGCTCCTTTCATTCAGTCAGTAGCTTCAAACATTTCTGGACGTTTTTCAATGGCAAAAATCAATGAATATTGTAAATGCACAAACAGTAATATTTCCACATTGCACGGTGCAATTCTGAAATTTTTAGCTTTTTCCTGCTAATCCTAGCATGATAAAGAAGATTCAAAGAGAGTGAGATGCCAGCTCCTTTCATTCAGTCAGTAGCTTCAAACATTTCTGGTATATGAAAAACATGTTTTTCAATGGCAAAAATCAATGAATATTGTAAATGCACAAACAGTAATATCTCCACATTGCAAGGTGCAATTCTGAAATTTTTTGCTTTTTCCTGCTAATCCTAGCATGATAAAGAAGATTCAAAGAGAGTGAGATGCCAGCTCCTTTCATTCAGTCAGTAGCTTCAAACATTTCTGGTATATGAAAAACATGTTTTTCAATGGCAAAAATCAATGAATATTGTAAATGCACAAACAGTAATATCTCCACATTGCACGGTGCAATTCTGAAATTTTTAGCTTTTTCCTGTTAATCCTAGCATGATAAAGAAGATTCAAAGAGAGTGAGATGCCAGCTCCTTTCATTCAGTCAGTAGCTTCAAACATTTCTGGTATATGAAAAACATGTTTTTCAATGGCAAAAATCAATGAATATTGTAAATGCACAAACAGTAATATCTCCACATTGCAAGGTGCAATTCTGAAATTTTTTGCTTTTTCCTGCTAATCCTAGCATGATAAAGAAGATTCAAAGAGAGTGAGATGCCAGCTCCTTTCATTCAGTCAGTAGCTTCAAACATTTCTGGACGTTTTTCAATGGCAAAAATCAATGAATATTGTAAATGCACAAACAGTAATATCTCCACATTGCAAGGTGCAATTCTGAAATTTTTAGCTTTTTCCTGTTAATCCTAGCATGATAAAGAAGATTCAAAGAGAGTGAGATGCCAGCTCCTTTCATTCAGTCAGTAGCTTCAAACATTTCTGGTATATGAAAAACATGTTTTTCAATGGCAAAAATCAATGAATATTGTAAATGCACAAACAGTAATATCTCCACATTGCAAGGTGCAATTCTGAAATTTTTTGCTTTTTCCTGCTAATCCTAGCATGATAAAGAAGATTCAAAGAGAGTGAGATGCCAGCTCCTTTCATTCAGTCAGTAGCTTCAAACATTTCTGGACGTTTTTCAATGGCAAAAATCAATGAATATTGTAAATGCACAAACAGTAATATCTCCACATTGCACGGTGCAATTCTGAAATTTTTAGCTTTTTCCTGTTAATCCTAGCATGATAAAGAAGATTCAAAGAGAGTGAGATGCCAGCTCCTTTCATTCAGTCAGTAGCTTCAAACATTTCTGGACGTTTTTCAATGGCAAAAATCAATGAATATTGTAAATGCACAAACAGTAATATCTCCACATTGCAAGGTGCAATTCTGAAATTTTTAGCTTTTTCCTGTTAATCCTAGCATGATAAAGAAGATTCAAAGAGAGTGAGATGCCAGCTCCTTTCATTCAGTCAGTAGCTTCAAACATTTCTGGTATATGAAAAACATGTTTTTCAATGGCAAAAATCAATGAATATTGTAAATGCACAAACAGTAATATCTCCACATTGCAAGGTGCAATTCTGAAATTTTTAGCTTTTTCCTGCTAATCCTAGCATGATAAAGAAGATTCAAAGAGAGTGAGATGCCAGCTCCTTTCATTCAGTCAGTAGCTTCAAACATTTCTGGTATATGAAAAACATGTTTTTCAATGGCAAAAATCAATGAATATTGTAAATGCACAAACAGTAATATCTCCACATTGCAAGGTGCAATTCTGAAATTTTTAGCTTTTTCCTGCTAATCCTAGCATGATAAAGAAGATTCAAAGAGAGTGAGATGCCAGCTCCTTTCATTCAGTCAGTAGCTTCAAACATTTCTGGTATATGAAAAACATGTTTTTCAATGGCAAAAATCAATGAATATTGTAAATGCACAAACAGTAATATCTCCACATTGCACAGTGCAATTCTGAAATTTTTTGCTTTTTCCTGCTAATCCTAGCATGATAAAGAAGATTCAAAGAGAGTGAGATGCCAGCTCCTTTCATTCAGTCAGTAGCTTCAAACATTTCTGGTATATGAAAAACATGTTTTTCAATGGCAAAAATCAATGAATATTGTAAATGCACAAACAGTAATATCTCCACATTGCACGGTGCAATTCTGAAATTTTTTGCTTTTTCCTGCTAATCCTAGCATGATAAAGAAGATTCAAAGAGAGTGAGATGCCAGCTCCTTTCATTCAGTCAGTAGCTTCAAACATTTCTGGACGTTTTTCAATGGCAAAAATCAATGAATATTGTAAATGCACAAACAGTAATATCTCCACATTGCACGGTGCAATTCTGAAATTTTTAGCTTTTTCCTGCTAATCCTAGCATGATAAAGAAGATTAAAAGAGAGTGAGATGCCAGCTCCTTTCATTCAGTCAGTAGCTTCAAACATTTCTGGTATATGAAAAACATGTTTTTCAATGGCAAAAATCAATGAATATTGTAAATGCACAAACAGTAATATCTCCACATTGCAAGGTGCAATTCTGAAATTTTTAGCTTTTTCCTGCTAATCCTAGCATGATAAAGAAGATTCAAAGAGAGTGAGATGCCAGCTCCTTTCATTCAGTCAGTAGCTTCAAACATTTCTGGACGTTTTTCAATGGCAAAAATCAATGAATATTGTAAATGCACAAACAGTAATATCTCCACATTGCACGGTGCAATTCTGAAATTTTTTGCTTTTTCCTGCTAATCCTAGCATGATAAAGAAGATTCAAAGAGAGTGAGATGCCAGCTCCTTTCATTCAGTCAGTAGCTTCAAACATTTCTGGACGTTTTTCAATGGCAAAAATCAATGAATATTGTAAATGCACAAACAGTAATATCTCCACATTGCAAGGTGCAATTCTGAAATTTTTAGCTTTTTCCTGTTAATCCTAGCATGATAAAGAAGATTCAAAGAGAGTGAGATGCCAGCTCCTTTCATTCAGTCAGTAGCTTCAAACATTTCTGGTATATGAAAAACATGTTTTTCAATGGCAAAAATCAATGAATATTGTAAATGCACAAACAGTAATATCTCCACATTGCACGGTGCAATTCTGAAATTTTTAGCTTTTTCCTGTTAATCCTAGCATGATAAAGAAGATTCAAAGAGAGTGAGATGCCAGCTCCTTTCATTCAGTCAGTAGCTTCAAACATTTCTGGTATATGAAAAACATGTTTTTCAATGGCAAAAATCAATGAATATTGTAAATGCACAAACAGTAATATCTCCACATTGCACGGTGCAATTCTGAAATTTTTTGCTTTTTCCTGCTAATCCTAGCATGATAAAGAAGATTCAAAGAGAGTGAGATGCCAGCTCCTTTCATTCAGTCAGTAGCTTCAAACATTTCTGGACGTTTTTCAATGGCAAAAATCAATGAATATTGTAAATGCACAAACAGTAATATCTCCACATTGCACGGTGCAATTCTGAAATTTTTAGCTTTTTCCTGTTAATCCTAGCATGATAAAGAAGATTCAAAGAGAGTGAGATGCCAGCTCCTTTCATTCAGTCAGTAGCTTCAAACATTTCTGGTATATGAAAAACATGTTTTTCAATGGCAAAAATCAATGAATATTGTAAATGCACAAACAGTAATATCTCCACATTGCAAGGTGCAATTCTGAAATTTTTTGCTTTTTCCTGCTAATCCTAGCATGATAAAGAAGATTCAAAGAGAGTGAGATGCCAGCTCCTTTCATTCAGTCAGTAGCTTCAAACATTTCTGGACGTTTTTCAATGGCAAAAATCAATGAATATTGTAAATGCACAAACAGTAATATCTCCACATTGCAAGGTGCAATTCTGAAATTTTTAGCTTTTTCCTGTTAATCCTAGCATGATAAAGAAGATTCAAAGAGAGTGAGATGCCAGCTCCTTTCATTCAGTCAGTAGCTTCAAACATTTCTGGTATATGAAAAACATGTTTTTCAATGGCAAAAATCAATGAATATTGTAAATGCACAAACAGTAATATCTCCACATTGCAAGGTGCAATTCTGAAATTTTTTGCTTTTTCCTGCTAATCCTAGCATGATAAAGAAGATTCAAAGAGAGTGAGATGCCAGCTCCTTTCATTCAGTCAGTAGCTTCAAACATTTCTGGACGTTTTTCAATGGCAAAAATCAATGAATATTGTAAATGCACAAACAGTAATATCTCCACATTGCAAGGTGCAATTCTGAAATTTTTAGCTTTTTCCTGTTAATCCTAGCATGATAAAGAAGATTCAAAGAGAGTGAGATGCCAGCTCCTTTCATTCAGTCAGTAGCTTCAAACATTTCTGGTATATGAAAAACATGTTTTTCAATGGCAAAAATCAATGAATATTGTAAATGCACAAACAGTAATATCTCCACATTGCACGGTGCAATTCTGAAATTTTTTGCTTTTTCCTGCTAATCCTAGCATGATAAAGAAGATTCAAAGAGAGTGAGATGCCAGCTCCTTTCATTCAGTCAGTAGCTTCAAACATTTCTGGACGTTTTTCAATGGCAAAAATCAATGAATATTGTAAATGCACAAACATTAATATCTCCACATTGCAAGGTGCAATTCTGAAATTTTTTGCTTTTTCCTGCTAATCCTAGCATGATAAAGAAGATTCAAAGAGAGTGAGATGCCAGCTCCTTTCATTCAGTCAGTAGCTTCAAACATTTCTGGTATATGAAAAACATGTTTTTCAATGGCAAAAATCAATGAATATTGTAAATGCACAAACAGTAATATCTCCACATTGCAAGGTGCAATTCTGAAATTTTTTGCTTTTTCCTGCTAATCCTAGCATGATAAAGAAGATTCAAAGAGAGTGAGATGCCAGCTCCTTTCATTCAGTCAGTAGCTTCAAACATTTCTGGTATATGAAAAACATGTTTTTCAATGGCAAAAATCAATGAATATTGTAAATGCACAAACAGTAATATCTCCACATTGCACGGTGCAATTCTGAAATTTTTAGCTTTTTCCTGTTAATCCTAGCATGATAAAGAAGATTCAAAGAGAGTGAGATGCCAGCTCCTTTCATTCAGTCAGTAGCTTCAAACATTTCTGGTATATGAAAAACATGTTTTTCAATGGCAAAAATCAATGAATATTGTAAATGCACAAACAGTAATATCTCCACATTGCAAGGTGCAATTCTGAAATTTTTTGCTTTTTCCTGCTAATCCTAGCATGATAAAGAAGATTCAAAGAGAGTGAGATGCCAGCTCCTTTCATTCAGTCAGTAGCTTCAAACATTTCTGGTATATGAAAAACATGTTTTTCAATGGCAAAAATCAATGAATATTGTAAATGCACAAACAGTAATATCTCCACATTGCAAGGTGCAATTCTGAAATTTTTTGCTTTTTCCTGCTAATCCTAGCATGATAAAGAAGATTCAAAGAGAGTGAGATGCCAGCTCCTTTCATTCAGTCAGTAGCTTCAAACATTTCTGGTATATGAAAAACATGTTTTTCAATGGCAAAAATCAATGAATATTGTAAATGCACAAACAGTAATATCTCCACATTGCACGGTGCAATTCTGAAATTTTTAGCTTTTTCCTGTTAATCCTAGCATGATAAAGAAGATTCAAAGAGAGTGAGATGCCAGCTCCTTTCATTCAGTCAGTAGCTTCAAACATTTCTGGTATATGAAAAACATGTTTTTCAATGGCAAAAATCAATGAATATTGTAAATGCACAAACAGTAATATCTCCACATTGCAAGGTGCAATTCTGAAATTTTTTGCTTTTTCCTGCTAATCCTAGCATGATAAAGAAGATTCAAAGAGAGTGAGATGCCAGCTCCTTTCATTCAGTCAGTAGCTTCAAACATTTCTGGTATATGAAAAACATGTTTTTCAATGGCAAAAATCAATGAATATTGTAAATGCACAAACAGTAATATCTCCACATTGCAAGGTGCAATTCTGAAATTTTTAGCTTTTTCCTGTTAATCCTAGCATGATAAAGAAGATTCAAAGAGAGTGAGATGCCAGCTCCTTTCATTCAGTCAGTAGCTTCAAACATTTCTGGACGTTTTTCAATGGCAAAAATCAATGAATATTGTAAATGCACAAACAGTAATATCTCCACATTGCAAGGTGCAATTCTGAAATTTTTAGCTTTTTCCTGCTAATCCTAGCATGATAAAGAAGATTCAAAGAGAGTGAGATGCCAGCTCCTTTCATTCAGTCAGTAGCTTCAAACATTTCTGGTATATGAAAAACATGTTTTTCAATGGCAAAAATCAATGAATATTGTAAATGCACAAACAGTAATATCTCCACATTGCAAGGTGCAATTCTGAAATTTTTAGCTTTTTCCTGCTAATCCTAGCATGATAAAGAAGATTCAAAGAGAGTGAGATGCCAGCTCCTTTCATTCAGTCAGTAGCTTCAAACATTTCTGGTATATGAAAAACATGTTTTTCAATGGCAAAAATCAATGAATATTGTAAATGCACAAACAGTAATATCTCCACATTGCAAGGTGCAATTCTGAAATTTTTAGCTTTTTCCTGCTAATCCTAGCATGATAAAGAAGATTCAAAGAGAGTGAGATGCCAGCTCCTTTCATTCAGTCAGTAGCTTCAAACATTTCTGGTATATGAAAAACATGTTTTTCAATGGCAAAAATCAATGAATATTGTAAATGCACAAACAGTAATATCTCCACATTGCACGGTGCAATTCTGAAATTTTTTGCTTTTTCCTGCTAATCCTAGCATGATAAAGAAGATTCAAAGAGAGTGAGATGCCAGCTCCTTTCATTCAGTCAGTAGCTTCAAACATTTCTGGTATATGAAAAACATGTTTTTCAATGGCAAAAATCAATGAATATTGTAAATGCACAAACAGTAATATCTCCACATTGCACGGTGCAATTCTGAAATTTTTTGCTTTTTCCTGCTAATCCTAGCATGATAAAGAAGATTCAAAGAGAGTGAGATGCCAGCTCCTTTCATTCAGTCAGTAGCTTCAAACATTTCTGGACGTTTTTCAATGGCAAAAATCAATGAATATTGTAAATGCACAAACAGTAATATCTCCACATTGCACGGTGCAATTCTGAAATTTTTAGCTTTTTCCTGCTAATCCTAGCATGATAAAGAAGATTCAAAGAGAGTGAGATGCCAGCTCCTTTCATTCAGTCAGTAGCTTCAAACATTTCTGGTATATGAAAAACATGTTTTTCAATGGCAAAAATCAATGAATATTGTAAATGCACAAACAGTAATATCTCCACATTGCAAGGTGCAATTCTGAAATTTTTAGCTTTTTCCTGCTAATCCTAGCATGATAAAGAAGATTCAAAGAGAGTGAGATGCCAGCTCCTTTCATTCAGTCAGTAGCTTCAAACATTTCTGGACGTTTTTCAATGGCAAAAATCAATGAATATTGTAAATGCACAAACAGTAATATCTCCACATTGCACGGTGCAATTCTGAAATTTTTTGCTTTTTCCTGCTAATCCTAGCATGATAAAGAAGATTCAAAGAGAGTGAGATGCCAGCTCCTTTCATTCAGTCAGTAGCTTCAAACATTTCTGGACGTTTTTCAATGGCAAAAATCAATGAATATTGTAAATGCACAAACAGTAATATCTCCACATTGCAAGGTGCAATTCTGAAATTTTTAGCTTTTTCCTGTTAATCCTAGCATGGTAAAGAAGATTCAAAGAGAGTGAGATGCCAGCTCCTTTCATTCAGTCAGTAGCTTCAAACATTTCTGGTATATGAAAAACATGTTTTTCAATGGCAAAAATCAATGAATATTGTAAATGCACAAACAGTAATATCTCCACATTGCACGGTGCAATTCTGAAATTTTTAGCTTTTTCCTGTTAATCCTAGCATGATAAAGAAGATTCAAAGAGAGTGAGATGCCAGCTCCTTTCATTCAGTCAGTAGCTTCAAACATTTCTGGTATATGAAAAACATGTTTTTCAATGGCAAAAATCAATGAATATTGTAAATGCGCAAACAGTAATATCTCCACATTGCACGGTGCAATTCTGAAATTTTTTGCTTTTTCCTGCTAATCCTAGCATGATAAAGAAGATTCAAAGAGAGTGAGATGCCAGCTCCTTTCATTCAGTCAGTAGCTTCAAACATTTCTGGACGTTTTTCAATGGCAAAAATCAATGAATATTGTAAATGCACAAACAGTAATATCTCCACATTGCACGGTGCAATTCTGAAATTTTTAGCTTTTTCCTGTTAATCCTAGCATGATAAAGAAGATTCAAAGAGAGTGAGATGCCAGCTCCTTTCATTCAGTCAGTAGCTTCAAACATTTCTGGTATATGAAAAACATGTTTTTCAATGGCAAAAATCAATGAATATTGTAAATTCACAAACAGTAATATCTCCACATTGCAAGGTGCAATTCTGAAATTTTTTGCTTTTTCCTGCTAATCCTAGCATGATAAAGAAGATTCAAAGAGAGTGAGATGCCAGCTCCTTTCATTCAGTCAGTAGCTTCAAACATTTCTGGACGTTTTTCAATGGCAAAAATCAATGAATATTGTAAATGCACAAACAGTAATATCTCCACATTGCAAGGTGCAATTCTGAAATTTTTAGCTTTTTCCTGTTAATCCTAGCATGATAAAGAAGATTCAAAGAGAGTGAGATGCCAGCTCCTTTCATTCAGTCAGTAGCTTCAAACATTTCTGGTATATGAAAAACATGTTTTTCAATGGCAAAAATCAATGAATATTGTAAATGCACAAACAGTAATATCTCCACATTGCAAGGTGCAATTCTGAAATTTTTTGCTTTTTCCTGCTAATCCTAGCATGATAAAGAAGATTCAAAGAGAGTGAGATGCCAGCTCCTTTCATTCAGTCAGTAGCTTCAAACATTTCTGGACGTTTTTCAATGGCAAAAATCAATGAATATTGTAAATGCACAAACAGTAATATCTCCACATTGCAAGGTGCAATTCTGAAATTTTTAGCTTTTTCCTGTTAATCCTAGCATGATAAAGAAGATTCAAAGAGAGTGAGATGCCAGCTCCTTTCATTCAATCAGTAGCTTCAAACATTTCTGGTATATGAAAAACATGTTTTTCAATGGCAAAAATCAATGAATATTGTAAATGCACAAACAGTAATATCTCCACATTGCACGGTGCAATTCTGAAATTTTTTGCTTTTTCCTGCTAATCCTAGCATGATAAAGAAGATTCAAAGAGAGTGAGATGCCAGCTCCTTTTATTCAGTCAGTAGCTTCAAACATTTCTGGACGTTTTTCAATGGCAAAAATCAATGAATATTGTAAATGCACAAACAGTAATATCTCCACATTGCAAGGTGCAATTCTGAAATTTTTTGCTTTTTCCTGCTAATCCTAGCATGATAAAGAAGATTCAAAGAGAGTGAGATGCCAGCTCCTTTCATTCAGTCAGTAGCTTCAAACATTTCTGGTATATGAAAAACATGTTTTTCAATGGCAAAAATCAATGAATATTGTAAATGCACAAACAGTAATATCTCCACATTGCAAGGTGCAATTCTGAAATTTTTTGCTTTTTCCTGCTAATCCTAGCATGATAAAGAAGATTCAAAGAGAGTGAGATGCCAGCTCCTTTCATTCAGTCAGTAGCTTCAAACATTTCTGGTATATGAAAAACATGTTTTTCAATGGCAAAAATCAATGAATATTGTAAATGCACAAACAGTAATATCTCCACATTGCACGGTGCAATTCTGAAATTTTTAGCTTTTTCCTGTTAATCCTAGCATGATAAAGAAGATTCAAAGAGAGTGAGATGCCAGCTCCTTTCATTCAGTCAGTAGCTTCAAACATTTCTGGTATATGAAAAACATGTTTTTCAATGGCAAAAATCAATGAATATTGTAAATGCACAAACAGTAATATCTCCACATTGCAAGGTGCAATTCTGAAATTTTTTGCTTTTTCCTGCTAATCCTAGCATGATAAAGAAGATTCAAAGAGAGTGAGATGCCAGCTCCTTTCATTCAGTCAGTAGCTTCAAACATTTCTGGTATATGAAAAACATGTTTTTCAATGGCAAAAATCAATGAATATTGTAAATGCACAAACAGTAATATCTCCACATTGCAAGGTGCAATTCTGAAATTTTTAGCTTTTTCCTGTTAATCCTAGCATGATAAAGAAGATTCAAAGAGAGTGAGATGCCAGCTCCTTTCATTCAGTCAGTAGCTTCAAACATTTCTGGACGTTTTTCAATGGCAAAAATCAATGAATATTGTAAATGCACAAACAGTAATATCTCCACATTGCAAGGTGCAATTCTGAAATTTTTAGCTTTTTCCTGCTAATCCTAGCATGATAAAGAAGATTCAAAGAGAGTGAGATGCCAGCTCCTTTCATTCAGTCAGTAGCTTCAAACATTTCTGGTATATGAAAAACATGTTTTTCAATGGCAAAAATCAATGAATATTGTAAATGCACAAACAGTAATATCTCCACATTGCACGGTGCAATTCTGAAATTTTTTTCTTTTTCCTGTTAATCCTAGCATGATAAAGAAGATTCAAAGAGAGTGAGATGCCAGCTCCTTTCATTCAGTCAGTAGCTTCAAACATTTCTGGTATATGAAAAACATGTTTTTCAATGGCAAAAATCAATGAATATTGTAAATGCACAAACAGTAATATCTCCACATTGCACGGTGCAATTCTGAAATTTTTTGCTTTTTCCTGCTAATCCTAGCATGATAAAGAAGATTCAAAGAGAGTGAGATGCCAGCTCCTTTCATTCAGTCAGTAGCTTCAAACATTTCTGGACGTTTTTCAATGGCAAAAATCAATGAATATTGTAAATGCACAAACAGTAATATCTCCACATTGCAAGGTGCAATTCTGAAATTTTTTGCTTTTTCCTGCTAATCCTAGCATGATAAAGAAGATTCAAAGAGAGTGAGATGCCAGCTCCTTTCATTCAGTCAGTAGCTTCAAACATTTCTGGTATATGAAAAACATGTTTTTCAATGGCAAAAATCAATGAATATTGTAAATGCACAAACAGTAATATCTCCACATTGCAAGGTGCAATTCTGAAATTTTTAGCTTTTTCCTGTTAGTCCTAGCATGATAAAGAAGATTCAAAGAGAGTGAGATGCCAGCTCCTTTCATTCAGTCAGTAGCTTCAAACATTTCTGGTATATGAAAAACATGTTTTTCAATGGCAAAAATCAATGAATATTGTAAATGCACAAACAGTAATATCTCCACATTGCAAGGTGCAATTCTGAAATTTTTTGCTTTTTCCTGCTAATCCTAGCATGATAAAGAAGATTCAAAGAGAGTGAGATGCCAGCTCCTTTCATTCAGTCAGTAGCTTCAAACATTTCTGGTATATGAAAAACATGTTTTTCAATGGCAAAAATCAATGAATATTGTAAATGCACAAACAGTAATATCTCCACATTGCACGGTGCAATTCTGAAATTTTTTGCTTTTTCCTGTTAATCCTAGCATGATAAAGAAGATTCAAAGAGAGTGAGATGCCAGCTCCTTTCATTCAGTCAGTAGCTTCAAACATTTCTGGTATATGAAAAACATGTTTTTCAATGGCAAAAATCAATGAATATTGTAAATGCACAAACAGTAATATCTCCACATTGCAAGGTGCAATTCTGAAATTTTTTGCTTTTTCCTGCTAATCCTAGCATGATAAAGAAGATTCAAAGAGAGTGAGATGCCAGCTCCTTTCATTCAGTCAGTAGCTTCAAACATTTCTGGACGTTTTTCAATGGCAAAAATCAATGAATATTGTAAATGCACAAACAGTAATATCTCCACATTGCAAGGTGCAATTCTGAAATTTTTTGCTTTTTCCTGTTAATCCTAGCATGATAAAGAAGATTCAAAGAGAGTGAGATGCCAGCTCCTTTCATTCAGTCAGTAGCTTCAAACATTTCTGGTATATGAAAAACATGTTTTTCAATGGCAAAAATCAATGAATATTGTAAATGCACAAACAGTAATATCTCCACATTGCAAGGTGCAATTCTGAAATTTTTTGCTTTTTCCTGCTAATCCTAGCATGATAAAGAAGATTCAAAGAGAGTGAGATGCCAGCTCCTTTCATTCAGTCAGTAGCTTCAAACATTTCTGGACGTTTTTCAATGGCAAAAATCAATGAATATTGTAAATGCACAAACAGTAATATCTCCACATTGCACGGTGCAATTCTGAAATTTTTAGCTTTTTCCTGTTAATCCTAGCATGATAAAGAAGATTCAAAGAGAGTGAGATGCCAGCTCCTTTCATTCAGTCAGTAGCTTCAAACATTTCTGGACGTTTTTCAATGGCAAAAATCAATGAATATTGTAAATGCACAAACAGTAATATCTCCACATTGCAAGGTGCAATTCTGAAATTTTTAGCTTTTTCCTGTTAATCCTAGCATGATAAAGAAGATTCAAAGAGAGTGAGATGCCAGCTCCTTTGATTCAGTCAGTAGCTTCAAACATTTCTGGTATATGAAAAACATGTTTTTCAATGGCAAAAATCAATGAATATTGTAAATGCACAAACAGTAATATCTCCACATTGCAAGGTGCAATTCTGAAATTTTTTGCTTTTTCCTGCTAATCCTAGCATGATAAAGAAGATTCAAAGAGAGTGAGATGCCAGCTCCTTTCATTCAGTCAGTAGCTTCAAACATTTCTGGTATATGAAAAACATGTTTTTCAATGGCAAAAATCAATGAATATTGTAAATGCACAAACAGTAATATCTCCACATTGCAAGGTGCAATTCTGAAATTTTTAGCTTTTTCCTGTTAATCCTAGCATGATAAAGAAGATTCAAAGAGAGTGAGATGCCAGCTCCTTTCATTCAGTCAGTAGCTTCAAACATTTCTGGTATATGAAAAACATGTTTTTCAATGGCAAAAATCAATGAATATTGTAAATGCACAAACAGTAATATCTCCACATTGCAAGGTGCAATTCTGAAATTTTTTGCTTTTTCCTGCTATTCCTAGCATGATAAAGAAGATTCAAAGAGAGTGAGATGCCAGCTCCTTTCATTCAGTCAGTAGCTTCAAACATTTCTGGTATATGAAAAACATGTTTTTCAATGGCAAAAATCAATGAATATTGTAAATGCACAAACAGTAATATCTCCACATTGCACGGTGCAATTCTGAAATTTTTTGCTTTTTCCTGTTAATCCTAGCATGATAAAGAAGATTCAAAGAGAGTGAGATGCCAGCTCCTTTCATTCAGTCAGTAGCTTCAAACATTTCTGGTATATGAAAAACATGTTTTTCAATGGCAAAAATCAATGAATATTGTAAATGCACAAACAGTAATATCTCCACATTGCAAGGTGCAATTCTGAAATTTTTTGCTTTTTCCTGCTAATCCTAGCATGATAAAGAAGATTCAAAGAGAGTGAGATGCCAGCTCCTTTCATTCAGTCAGTAGCTTCAAACATTTCTGGACGTTTTTCAATGGCAAAAATCAATGAATATTGTAAATGCACAAACAGTAATATCTCCACATTGCACGGTGCAATTCTGAAATTTTTAGCTTTTTCCTGTTAATCCTAGCATGATAAAGAAGATTCAAAGAGAGTGAGATGCCAGCTCCTTTCATTCAGTCAGTAGCTTCAAACATTTCTGGACGTTTTTCAATGGCAAAAATCAATGAATATTGTAAATGCACAAACAGTAATATCTCCACATTGCAAGGTGCAATTCTAAAATTTTTAGCTTTTTCCTGTTAATCCTAGCATGATAAAGAAGATTCAAAGAGAGTGAGATGCCAGCTCCTTTCATTCAGTCAGTAGCTTCAAACATTTCTGGTATATGAAAAACATGTTTTTCAATGGCAAAAATCAATGAATATTGTAAATGCACAAACAGTAATATCTCCACATTGCAAGGTGCAATTCTGAAATTTTTTGCTTTTTCCTGCTAATCCTAGCATGATAAAGAAGATTCAAAGAGAGTGAGATGCCAGCTCCTTTCATTCAGTCAGTAGCTTCAAACATTTCTGGTATATGAAAAACATGTTTTTCAATGGCAAAAATCAATGAATATTGTAAATGCACAAACAGTAATATCTCCACATTGCAAGGTGCAATTCTGAAATTTTTAGCTTTTTCCTGCTAATCCTAGCATGATAAAGAAGATTCAAAGAGAGTGAGATGCCAGCTCCTTTCATTCAGTCAGTAGCTTCAAACATTTCTGGTATATGAAAAACATGTTTTTCAATGGCAAAAATCAATGAATATTGTAAATGCACAAACAGTAATATCTCCACATTGCACAGTGCAATTCTGAAATTTTTTGCTTTTTCCTGCTAATCCTAGCATGATAAAGAAGATTCAAAGAGAGTGAGATGCCAGCTCCTTTCATTCAGTCAGTAGCTTCAAACATTTCTGGTATATGAAAAACATGTTTTTCAATGGCAAAAATCAATGAATATTGTAAATGCACAAACAGTAATATCTCCACATTGCACGGTGCAATTCTGAAATTTTTTGCTTTTTCCTGCTAATCCTAGCATGATAAAGAAGATTCAAAGAGAGTGAGATGCCAGCTCCTTTCATTCAGTCAGTAGCTTCAAACATTTCTGGACGTTTTTCAATGGCAAAAATCAATGAATATTGTAAATGCACAAACAGTAATATCTCCACATTGCAAGGTGCAATTCTGAAATTTTTTGCTTTTTCCTGCTAATCCTAGCATGATAAAGAAGATTCAAAGAGAGTGAGATGCCAGCTCCTTTCATTCAGTCAGTAGCTTCAAACATTTCTGGTATATGAAAAACATGTTTTTCAATGGCAAAAATCAATGAATATTGTAAATGCACAAACAGTAATATCTCCACATTGCACGGTGCAATTCTGAAATTTTTAGCTTTTTCCTGTTAATCCTAGCATGATAAAGAAGATTCAAAGAGAGTGAGATGCCAGCTCCTTTCATTCAGTCAGTAGCTTCAAACATTTCTGGTATATGAAAAACATGTTTTTCAATGGCAAAAATCAATGAATATTGTAAATGCACAAACAGTAATATCTCCACATTGCACGGTGCAATTCTGAAATTTTTTGCTTTTTCCTGCTAATCCTAGCATGATAAAGAAGATTCAAAGAGAGTGAGATGCCAGCTCCTTTCATTCAGTCAGTAGCTTCAAACATTTCTGGACGTTTTTCAATGGCAAAAATCAATGAATATTGTAAATGCACAAACAGTAATATCTCCACATTGCACGGTGCAATTCTGAAATTTTTAGCTTTTTCCTGTTAATCCTAGCATGATAAAGAAGATTCAAAGAGAGTGAGATGCCAGCTCCTTTCATTCAGTCAGTAGCTTCAAACATTTCTGGTATATGAAAAACATGTTTTTCAATAGCAAAAATCAATGAATATTGTAAATGCACAAACAGTAATATCTCCACATTGCAAGGTGCAATTCTGAAATTTTTTGCTTTTTCCTGCTAATCCTAGCATGATAAAGAAGATTCAAAGAGAGTGAGATGCCAGCTCCTTTCATTCAGTCAGTAGCTTCAAACATTTCTGGACGTTTTTCAATGGCAAAAATCAATGAATATTGTAAATGCACAAACAGTAATATCTCCACATTGCAAGGTGCAATTCTGAAATTTTTAGCTTTTTCCTGTTAATCCTAGCATGATAAAGAAGATTCAAAGAGAGTGAGATGCCAGCTCCTTTCATTCAGTCAGTAGCTTCAAACATTTCTGGTATATGAAAAACATGTTTTTCAATGGCAAAAATCAATGAATATTGTAAATGCACAAACAGTAATATCTCCACATTGCAAGGTGCAATTCTGAAATTTTTTGCTTTTTCCTGCTAATCCTAGCATGATAAAGAAGATTCAAAGAGAGTGAGATGCCAGCTCCTTTCATTCAGTCAGTAGCTTCAAACATTTCTGGACGTTTTTCAATGGCAAAAATCAATGAATATTGTAAATGCACAAACAGTAATATCTCCACATTGCAAGGTGCAATTCTGAAATTTTTAGCTTTTTCCTGTTAATCCTAGCATGATAAAGAAGATTCAAAGAGAGTGAGATGCCAGCTCCTTTCATTCAGTCAGTAGCTTCAAACATTTCTGGTATATGAAAAACATGTTTTTCAATGGCAAAAATCAATGAATATTGTAAATGCACAAACAGTAATATCTCCACATTGCACAGTGCAATTCTGAAATTTTTAGCTTTTTCCTGTTAATCCTAGCATGATAAAGAAGATTCAAAGAGAGTGAGATGCCAGCTCCTTTCATTCAGTCAGTAGCTTCAAACATTTCTGGTATATGAAAAACATGTTTTTCAATGGCAAAAATCAATGAATATTGTAAATGCACAAACAGTAATATCTCCACATTGCACGGTGCAATTCTGAAATTTTTTGCTTTTTCCTGCTAATCCTAGCATGATAAAGAAGATTCAAAGAGAGTGAGATGCCAGCTCCTTTCATTCAGTCAGTAGCTTCAAACATTTCTGGACGTTTTTCAATGGCAAAAATCAATGAATATTGTAAATGCACAAACAGTAATATCTCCACATTGCACGGTGCAATTCTGAAATTTTTAGCTTTTTCCTGTTAATCCTAGCATGATAAAGAAGATTCAAAGAGAGTGAGATGCCAGCTCCTTTCATTCAGTCAGTAGCTTCAAACATTTCTGGTATATGAAAAACATGTTTTTCAATGGAAAAAATCAATGAATATTGTAAATGCACAAACAGTAATATCTCCACATTGCAAGGTGCAATTCTGAAATTTTTTGCTTTTTCCTGCTAATCCTAGCATGATAAAGAAGATTCAAAGAGAGTGAGATGCCAGCTCCTTTCATTCAGTCAGTAGCTTCAAACATTTCTGGACGTTTTTCAATGGCAAAAATCAATGAATATTGTAAATGCACAAACAGTAATATCTCCACATTGCAAGGTGCAATTCTGAAATTTTTAGCTTTTTCCTGTTAATCCTAGCATGATAAAGAAGATTCAAAGAGAGTGAGATGCCAGCTCCTTTCATTCAGTCAGTAGCTTCAAACATTTCTGGTATATGAAAAACATGTTTTTCAATGGCAAAAATCAATGAATATTGTAAATGCACAAACAGTAATATCTCCACATTGCAAGGTGCAATTCTGAAATTTTTTGCTTTTTCCTGCTAATCCTAGCATGATAAAGAAGATTCAAAGAGAGTGAGATGCCAGCTCCTTTCATTCAGTCAGTAGCTTCAAACATTTCTGGACGTTTTTCAATGGCAAAAATCAATGAATATTGTAAATGCACAAACAGTAATATCTCCACATTGCAAGGTGCAATTCTGAAATTTTTAGCTTTTTCCTGTTAATCCTAGCATGATAAAGAAGATTCAAAGAGAGTGAGATGCCAGCTCCTTTCATTCAGTCAGTAGCTTCAAACATTTCTGGTATATGAAAAACATGTTTTTCAATGGCAAAAATCAATGAATATTGTAAATGCACAAACAGTAATATCTCCACATTGCACGGTGCAATTCTGAAATTTTTTGCTTTTTCCTGCTAATCCTAGCATGATAAAGAAGATTCAAAGAGAGTGAGATGCCAGCTCCTTTCATTCAGTCAGTAGCTTCAAACATTTCTGGATGTTTTTCAATGGCAAAAATCAATGAATATTGTAAATGCACAAACAGTAATATCTCCACATTGCAAGGTGCAATTCTGAAATTTTTTGCTTTTTCCTGCTAATCCTAGCATGATAAAGAAGATTCAAAGAGAGTGAGATGCCAGCTCCTTTCATTCAGTCAGTAGCTTCAAACATTTCTGGTATATGAAAAACATGTTTTTCAATGGCAAAAATCAATGAATATTGTAAATGCACAAACAGTAATATCTCCACATTGCAAGGTGCAATTCTGAAATTTTTTGCTTTTTCATGCTAATCCTAGCATGATAAAGAAGATTCAAAGAGAGTGAGATGCCAGCTCCTTTCATTCAGTCAGTAGCTTCAAACATTTCTGGTATATGAAAAACATGTTTTTCAATGGCAAAAATCAATGAATATTGTAAATGCACAAACAGTAATATCTCCACATTGCACGGTGCAATTCTGAAATTTTTAGCTTTTTCCTGTTAATCCTAGCATGATAAAGAAGATTCAAAGAGAGTGAGATGCCAGCTCCTTTCATTCAGTCAGTAGCTTCAAACATTTCTGGTATATGAAAAACATGTTTTTCAATGGCAAAAATCAATGAATATTGTAAATGCACAAACAGTAATATCTCCACATTGCAAGGTGCAATTCTGAAATTTTTTGCTTTTTCCTGCTAATCCTAGCATGATAAAGAAGATTCAAAGAGAGTGAGATGCCAGCTCCTTTCATTCAGTCAGTAGCTTCAAACATTTCTGGTATATGAAAAACATGTTTTTCAATGGCAAAAATCAATGAATATTGTAAATGCACAAACAGTAATATCTCCACATTGCAAGGTGCAATTCTGAAATTTTTAGCTTTTTCCTGTTAATCCTAGCATGATAAAGAAGATTCAAAGAGAGTGAGATGCCAGCTCCTTTCATTCAGTCAGTAGCTTCAAACATTTCTGGACGTTTTTCAATGGCAAAAATCAATGAATATTGTAAATGCACAAACAGTAATATCTCCACATTGCAAGGTGCAATTCTGAAATTTTTTGCTTTTTCCTGCTAATCCTAGCATGATAAAGAAGATTCAAAGAGAGTGAGATGCCAGCTCCTTTCATTCAGTCAGTAGCTTCAAACATTTCTGGTATATGAAAAACATGTTTTTCAATGGCAAAAATCAATGAATATTGTAAATGCACAAACAGTAATATCTCCACATTGCAAGGTGCAATTCTGAAATTTTTAGCTTTTTCCTGCTAATCCTAGCATGATAAAGAAGATTCAAAGAGAGTGAGATGCCAGCTCCTTTCATTCAGTCAGTAGCTTCAAACATTTCTGGTATATGAAAAACATGTTTTTCAATGGCAAAAATCAATGAATATTGTAAATGCACAAACAGTAATATCTCCACATTGCACGGTGCAATTCTGAAATTTTTTGCTTTTTCCTGTTAATCCTAGCATGATAAAGAAGATTCAAAGAGAGTGAGATGCCAGCTCCTTTCATTCAGTCAGTAGCTTCAAACATTTCTGGTATATGAAAAACATGTTTTTCAATGGCAAAAATCAATGAATATTGTAAATGCACAAACAGTAATATCTCCACATTGCACGGTGCAATTCTGAAATTTTTTGCTTTTTCCTGCTAATCCTAGCATGATAAAGAAGATTCAAAGAGAGTGAGATGCCAGCTCCTTTCATTCAGTCAGTAGCTTCAAACATTTCTGGACGTTTTTCAATGGCAAAAATCAATGAATATTGTAAATGCACAAACAGTAATATCTCCACATTGCAAGGTGCAATTCTGAAATTTTTTGCTTTTTCCTGCTAATCCTAGCATGATAAAGAAGATTCAAAGAGAGTGAGATGCCAGCTCCTTTCATTCAGTCAGTAGCTTCAAACATTTCTGGTATATGAAAAACATGTTTTTCAATGGCAAAAATCAATGAATATTGTAAATGCACAAACAGTAATATCTCCACATTGCAAGGTGCAATTCTGAAATTTTTAGCTTTTTCCTGTTAATCCTAGCATGATAAAGAAGATTCAAAGAGAGTGAGATGCCAGCTCCTTTCATTCAGTCAGTAGCTTCAAACATTTCTGGTATATGAAAAACATGTTTTTCAATGGCAAAAATCAATGAATATTGTAAATGCACAAACAGTAATATCTCCACATTGCAAGGTGCAATTCTGAAATTTTTTGCTTTTTCCTGCTAATCCTAGCATGATAAAGAAGATTCAAAGAGAGTGAGATGCCAGCTCCTTTCATTCAGTCAGTAGCTTCAAACATTTCTGGTATATGAAAAACATGTTTTTCAATGGCAAAAATCAATGAATATTGTAAATGCACAAACAGTAATATCTCCACATTGCACGGTGCAATTCTGAAATTTTTAGCTTTTTCCTGTTAATCCTAGCATGATAAAGAAGATTCAAAGAGAGTGAGATGCCAGCTCCTTTCATTCAGTCAGTAGCTTCAAACATTTCTGGTATATGAAAAACATGTTTTTCAATGGCAAAAATCAATGAATATTGTAAATGCACAAACAGTAATATCTCCACATTGCAAGGTGCAATTCTGAAATTTTTTGCTTTTTCCTGTTAATCCTAGCATGATAAAGAAGATTCAAAGAGAGTGAGATGCCAGCTCCTTTCATTCAGTCAGTAGCTTCAAACATTTCTGGTATATGAAAAACATGTTTTTCAATGGCAAAAATCAATGAATATTGTAAATGCACAAACAGTAATATCTCCACATTGCACGGTGCAATTCTGAAATTTTTAGCTTTTTCCTGCTAATCCTAGCATGATAAAGAAGATTCAAAGAGAGTGAGATGCCAGCTCCTTTCATTCAGTCAGTAGCTTCAAACATTTCTGGTATATGAAAAACATGTTTTTCAATGGCAAAAATCAATGAATATTGTAAATGCACAAACAGTAATATCTCCACATTGCACGGTGCAATTCTGAAATTTTTTGCTTTTTCCTGCTAATCCTAGCATGATAAAGAAGATTCAAAGAGAGTGAGATGCCAGCTCCTTTCATTCAGTCAGTAGCTTCAAACATTTCTGGACGTTTTTCAATGGCAAAAATCAATGAATATTGTAAATGCACAAACAGTAATATCTCCACATTGCAAGGTGCAATTCTGAAATTTTTAGCTTTTTCCTGTTAATCCTAGCATGATAAAGAAGATTCAAAGAGAGTGAGATGCCAGCTCCTTTCATTCAGTCAGTAGCTTCAAACATTTCTGGACGTTTTTCAATGGCAAAAATCAATGAATATTGTAAATGCACAAACAGTAATATCTCCACATTGCACGGTGCAATTCTGAAATTTTTAGCTTTTTCCTGTTAATCCTAGCATGATAAAGAAGATTCAAAGAGAGTGAGATGCCAGCTCCTTTCATTCAGTCAGTAGCTTCAAACATTTCTGGTATATGAAAAACATGTTTTTCAATGGCAAAAATCAATGAATATTGTAAATGCACAAACAGTAATATCTCCACATTGCAAGGTGCAATTCTGAAATTTTTAGCTTTTTCCTGTTAATCCTAGCATGATAAAGAAGATTCAAAGAGAGTGAGATGCCAGCTCCTTTCATTCAGTCAGTAGCTTCAAACATTTCTGGTATATGAAAAACATGTTTTTCAATGGCAAAAATCAATGAATATTGTAAATGCACAAACAGTAATATCTCCACATTGCAAGGTGCAATTCTGAAATTTTTTGCTTTTTCCTGTTAATCCTAGCATGATAAAGAAGATTCAAAGAGAGTGAGATGCCAGCTGCTTTCATTCAGTCAGTAGCTTCAAACATTTCTGGTATATGAAAAACATGTTTTTCAATGGCAAAAATCAATGAATATTGTAAATGCACAAACAGTAATATCTCCACATTGCACGGTGCAATTCTGAAATTTTTTGCTTTTTCCTGCTAATCCTAGCATGATAAAGAAGATTCAAAGAGAGTGAGATGCCAGCTCCTTTCATTCAGTCAGTAGCTTCAAACATTTCTGGTATATGAAAAACATGTTTTTCAATGGCAAAAATCAATGAATATTGTAAATGCACAAACAGTAATATCTCCACATTGCACGGTGCAATTCTGAAATTTTTTGCTTTTTCCTGCTAATCCTAGCATGATAAAGAAGATTCAAAGAGAGTGAGATGCCAGCTCCTTTCATTCAGTCAGTAGCTTCAAACATTTCTGGTATATGAAAAACATGTTTTTCAATGGCAAAAATCAATGAATATTGTAAATGCACAAACAGTAATATCTCCACATTGCAAGGTGCAATTCTGAAATTTTTTGCTTTTTCCTGCTAATCCTAGCATGATAAAGAAGATTCAAAGAGAGTGAGATGCCAGCTCCTTTCATTCAGTCAGTAGCTTCAAACATTTCTGGTATATGAAAAACATGTTTTTCAATGGCAAAAATCAATGAATATTGTAAATGCACAAACAGTAATATCTCCACATTGCACGGTGCAATTCTGAAATTTTTAGCTTTTTCCTGCTAATCCTAGCATGATAAAGAAGATTCAAAGAGAGTGAGATGCCAGCTCCTTTCATTCAGTCAGTAGCTTCAAACATTTCTGGTATATGAAAAACATGTTTTTCAATGGCAAAAATCAATGAATATTGTAAATGCACAAACAGTAATATCTCCACATTGCACGGTGCAATTCTGAAATTTTTAGCTTTTTCCTGTTAATCCTAGCATGATAAAGAAGATTCAAAGAGAGTGAGATGCCAGCTCCTTTCATTCAGTCAGTAGCTTCAAACATTTCTGGTATATGAAAAACATGTTTTTCAATGGCAAAAATCAATGAATATTGTAAATGCACAAACAGTAATATCTCCACATTGCAAGGTGCAATTCTGAAATTTTTAGCTTTTTCCTGTTAATCCTAGCATGATAAAGAAGATTCAAAGAGAGTGAGATGCCAGCTCCTTTCATTCAGTCAGTAGCTTCAAACATTTCTGGTATATGAAAAACATATTTTTCAATTTCAAAAATCAATGAATATTGTAAATGCACAAACAGTAATATCTCCACATTGCACGGTGCAATTCTGAAATTTTTAGCTTTTTCCTGTTAATCCTAGCATGATAAAGAAGATTCAAAGAGAGTGAGATGCCAGCTCCTTTCATTCAGTCAGTAGCTTCAAACATTTCTGGACGTTTTTCAATGGCAAAAATCAATGAATATTGTAAATGCACAAACAGTAATATCTCCACATTGCAAGGTGCAATTCTGAAATTTTTAGCTTTTTCCTGTTAATCCTAGCATGATAAAGAAGATTCAAAGAGAGTGAGATGCCAGCTCCTTTCATTCAGTCAGTAGCTTCAAACATTTCTGGACGTTTTTCAATGGCAAAAATCAATGAATATTGTAAATGCACAAACAGTAATATCTCCACATTGCAAGGTGCAATTCTGAAATTTTTAGCTTTTTCCTGTTAATCCTAGCATGATAAAGAAGATTCAAAGAGAGTGAGATGCCAGCTCCTTTCATTCAGTCAGTAGCTTCAAACATTTCTGGTATATGAAAAACATGTTTTTCAATGGCAAAAATCAATGAATATTGTAAATGCACAAACAGTAATATCTCCACATTGCACGGTGCAATTCTGAAATTTTTTGCTTTTTCCTGTTAATCCTAGCATGATAAAGAAGATTCAAAGAGAGTGAGATGCCAGCTCCTTTCATTCAGTCAGTAGCTTCAAACATTTCTGGACGTTTTTCAATGGCAAAAATCAATGAATATTGTAAATGCACAAACAGTAATATCTCCACATTGCACGGTGCAATTCTGAAATTTTTAGCTTTTTCCTGTTAATCCTAGCATGATAAAGAAGATTCAAAGAGAGTGAGATGCCAGCTCCTTTCATTCAGTCAGTAGCTTCAAACATTTCTGGTATATGAAAAACATGTTTTTCAATGGCAAAAATCAATGAATATTGTAAATGCACAAACAGTAATATCTCCACATTGCACGGTGCAATTCTGAAATTTTTTGCTTTTTCCTGCTAATCCTAGCATGATAAAGAAGATTCAAAGAGAGTGAGATGCCAGCTCCTTTCATTCAGTCAGTAGCTTCAAACATTTCTGGACGTTTTTCAATGGCAAAAATCAATGAATATTGTAAATGCACAAACAGTAATATCTCCACATTGCAAGGTGCAATTCTGAAATTTTTTGCTTTTTCCTGCTAATCCTAGCATGATAAAGAAGATTCAAAGAGAGTGAGATGCCAGCTCCTTTCATTCAGTCAGTAGCTTCAAACATTTCTGGTATATGAAAAACATGTTTTTCAATGGCAAAAATCAATGAATATTGTAAATGCACAAACAGTAATATCTCCACATTGCAAGGTGCAATTCTGAAATTTTTTGCTTTTTCCTGCTAATCCTAGCATGATAAAGAAGATTCAAAGAGAGTGAGATGCCAGCTCCTTTCATTCAGTCAGTAGCTTCAAACATTTCTGGTATATGAAAAACATGTTTTTCAATGGCAAAAATCAATGAATATTGTAAATGCACAAACAGTAATATCTCCACATTGCACGGTGCAATTCTGAAATTTTTAGCTTTTTCCTGTTAATCCTAGCATGATAAAGAAGATTCAAAGAGAGTGAGATGCCAGCTCCTTTCATTCAGTCAGTAGCTTCAAACATTTCTGGTATATGAAAAACATGTTTTTCAATGGCAAAAATCAATGAATATTGTAAATGCACAAACAGTAATATCTCCACATTGCAAGGTGCAATTCTGAAATTTTTTGCTTTTTCCTGCTAATCCTAGCATGATAAAGAAGATTCAAAGAGAGTGAGATGCCAGCTCCTTTCATTCAGTCAGTAGCTTCAAACATTTCTGGTATATGAAAAACATGTTTTTCAATGGCAAAAATCAATGAATATTGTAAATGCACAAACAGTAATATCTCCACATTGCAAGGTGTAATTCTGAAATTTTTTGCTTTTTCCTGCTAATCCTAGCATGATAAAGAAGATTCAAAGAGAGTGAGATGCCAGCTCCTTTCATTCAGTCAGTAGCTTCAAACATTTCTGGTATATGAAAAACATGTTTTTCAATGGCAAAAATCAATGAATATTGTAAATGCACAAACAGTAATATCTCCACATTGCAAGGTGCAATTCTGAAATTTTTTGCTTTTTCCTGCTAATCCTAGCATGATAAAGAAGATTCAAAGAGAGTGAGATGCCAGCTCCTTTCATTCAGTCAGTAGCTTCAAACATTTCTGGACGTTTTTCAATGGCAAAAATCAATGAATATTGTAAATGCACAAACAGTAATATCTCCACATTGCAAGGTGCAATTCTGAAATTTTTTGCTTTTTCCTGCTAATCCTAGTATGATAAAGAAGATTCAAAGAGAGTGAGATGCCAGCTCCTTTCATTCAGTCAGTAGCTTCAAACATTTCTGGTATATGAAAAACATGTTTTTCAATGGCAAAAATCAATGAATATTGTAAATGCACAAACAGTAATATCTCCACATTGCAAGGTGCAATTCTGAAATTTTTAGCTTTTTCCTGCTAATCCTAGCATGATAAAGAAGATTCAAAGAGAGTGAGATGCCAGCTCCTTTCATTCAGTCAGTAGCTTCAAACATTTCTGGTATATGAAAAACATGTTTTTCAATGGCAAAAATCAATGAATATTGTAAATGCACAAACAGTAATATCTCCACATTGCACGGTGCAATTCTGAAATTTTTAGCTTTTTCCTGTTAATCCTAGCATGATAAAGAAGATTCAAAGAGAGTGAGATGCCAGCTCCTTTCATTCAGTCAGTAGCTTCAAACATTTCTGGTATATGAAAAACATGTTTTTCAATGGCAAAAATCAATGAATATTGTAAATGCACAAACAGTAATATCTCCACATTGCAAGGTGCAATTCTGAAATTTTTTGCTTTTTCCTGCTAATCCTAGCATGATAAAGAAGATTCAAAGAGAGTGAGATGCCAGCTCCTTTCATTCAGTCAGTAGCTTCAAACATTTCTGGTATATGAAAAACATGTTTTTCAATGGCAAAAATCAATGAATATTGTAAATGCACAAACAGTAATATCTCCACATTGCAAGGTGCAATTCTGAAATTTTTTGCTTTTTCCTGTTAATCCTAGCATGATAAAGAAGATTCAAAGAGAGTGAGATGCCAGCTCCTTTCATTCAGTCAGTAGCTTCAAACATTTCTGGTATATGAAAAACATGTTTTTCAATGGCAAAAATCAATGAATATTGTAAATGCACAAACAGTAATATCTCCACATTGCACGGTGCAATTCTGAAATTTTTAGCTTTTTCCTGCTAATCCTAGCATGATAAAGAAGATTCAAAGAGAGTGAGATGCCAGCTCCTTTCATTCAGTCAGTAGCTTCAAACATTTCTGGTATATGAAAAACATGTTTTTCAATGGCAAAAATCAATGAATATTGTAAATGCACAAACAGTAATATCTCCACATTGCACGGTGCAATTCTGAAATTTTTTGCTTTTTCCTGCTAATCCTAGCATGATAAAGAAGATTCAAAGAGAGTGAGATGCCAGCTCCTTTCATTCAGTCAGTAGCTTCAAACATTTCTGGACGTTTTTCAATGGCAAAAATCAATGAATATTGTAAATGCACAAACAGTAATATCTCCACATTGCAAGGTGCAATTCTGAAATTTTTAGCTTTTTCCTGTTAATCCTAGCATGATAAAGAAGATTCAAAGAGAGTGAGATGCCAGCTCCTTTCATTCAGTCAGTAGCTTCAAACATTTCTGGACGTTTTTCAATGGCAAAAATCAATGAATATTGTAAATGCACAAACAGTAATATCTCCACATTGCACGGTGCAATTCTGAAATTTTTAGCTTTTTCCTGTTAATCCTAGCATGATAAAGAAGATTCAAAGAGAGTGAGATGCCAGCTCCTTTCATTCAGTCAGTAGCTTCAAACATTTCTGGTATATGAAAAACATGTTTTTCAATGGCAAAAATCAATGAATATTGTAAATGCACAAACAGTAATATCTCCACATTGCAAGGTGCAATTCTGAAATTTTTAGCTTTTTCCTGTTAATCCTAGCATGATAAAGAAGATTCAAAGAGAGTGAGATGCCAGCTCCTTTCATTCAGTCAGTAGCTTCAAACATTTCTGGTATATGAAAAACATGTTTTTCAATGGCAAAAATCAATGAATATTGTAAATGCACAAACAGTAATATCTCCACATTGCAAGGTGCAATTCTGAAATTTTTTGCTTTTTCCTGTTAATCCTAGCATGATAAAGAAGATTCAAAGAGAGTGAGATGCCAGCTCCTTTCATTCAGTCAGTAGCTTCAAACATTTCTGGTATATGAAAAACATGTTTTTCAATGGCAAAAATCAATGAATATTGTAAATGCACAAACAGTAATATCTCCACATTGCACGGTGCAATTCTGAAATTTTTTGCTTTTTCCTGCTAATCCTAGCATGATAAAGAAGATTCAAAGAGAGTGAGATGCCAGCTCCTTTCATTCAGTCAGTAGCTTCAAACATTTCTGGTATATGAAAAACATGTTTTTCAATGGCAAAAATCAATGAATATTGTAAATGCACAAACAGTAATATCTCCACATTGCAAGGTGCAATTCTGAAATTTTTTGCTTTTTCCTGCTAATCCTAGCATGATAAAGAAGATTCAAAGAGAGTGAGATGCCAGCTCCTTTCATTCAGTCAGTAGCTTCAAACATTTCTGGTATATGAAAAACATGTTTTTCAATGGCAAAAATCAATGAATATTGTAAATGCACAAACAGTAATATCTCCACATTGCACGGTGCAATTCTGAAATTTTTAGCTTTTTCCTGCTAATCCTAGCATGATAAAGAAGATTCAAAGAGAGTGAGATGCCAGCTCCTTTCATTCAGTCAGTAGCTTCAAACATTTCTGGTATATGAAAAACATGTTTTTCAATGGCAAAAATCAATGAATATTGTAAATGCACAAACAGTAATATCTCCACATTGCACGGTGCAATTCTGAAATTTTTAGCTTTTTCCTGTTAATCCTAGCATGATAAAGAAGATTCAAAGAGAGTGAGATGCCAGCTCCTTTCATTCAGTCAGTAGCTTCAAACATTTCTGGTATATGAAAAACATGTTTTTCAATGGCAAAAATCAATGAATATTGTAAATGCACAAACAGTAATATCTCCACATTGCAAGGTGCAATTCTGAAATTTTTAGCTTTTTCCTGTTAATCCTAGCATGATAAAGAAGATTCAAAGAGAGTGAGATGCCAGCTCCTTTCATTCAGTCAGTAGCTTCAAACATTTCTGGTATATGAAAAACATATTTTTCAATGGCAAAAATCAATGAATATTGTAAATGCACAAACAGTAATATCTCCACATTGCACGGTGCAATTCTGAAATTTTTAGCTTTTTCCTGTTAATCCTAGCATGATAAAGAAGATTCAAAGAGAGTGAGATGCCAGCTCCTTTCATTCAGTCAGTAGCTTCAAACATTTCTGGACGTTTTTCAATGGCAAAAATCAATGAATATTGTAAATGCACAAACAGTAATATCTCCACATTGCAAGGTGCAATTCTGAAATTTTTAGCTTTTTCCTGTTAATCCTAGCATGATAAAGAAGATTCAAAGAGAGTGAGATGCCAGCTCCTTTCATTCAGTCAGTAGCTTCAAACATTTCTGGACGTTTTTCAATGGCAAAAATCAATGAATATTGTAAATGCACAAACAGTAATATCTCCACATTGCAAGGTGCAATTCTGAAATTTTTAGCTTTTTCCTGTTAATCCTAGCATGATAAAGAAGATTCAAAGAGAGTGAGATGCCAGCTCCTTTCATTCAGTCAGTAGCTTCAAACATTTCTGGTATATGAAAAACATGTTTTTCAATGGCAAAAATCAATGAATATTGTAAATGCACAAACAGTAATATCTCCACATTGCACGGTGCAATTCTGAAATTTTTAGCTTTTTCCTGTTAATCCTAGCATGATAAAGAAGATTCAAAGAGAGTGAGATGCCAGCTCCTTTCATTCAGTCAGTAGCTTCAAACATTTCTGGACGTTTTTCAATGGCAAAAATCAATGAATATTGTAAATGCACAAACAGTAATATCTCCACATTGCAAGGTGCAATTCTGAAATTTTTAGCTTTTTCCTGTTAATCCTAGCATGATAAAGAAGATTCAAAGAGAGTGAGATGCCAGCTCCTTTCATTCAGTCAGTAGCTTCAAACATTTCTGGTATATGAAAAACATGTTTTTCAATGGCAAAAATCAATGAATATTGTAAATGCACAAACAGTAATATCTCCACATTGCACGGTGCAATTCTGAAATTTTTTGCTTTTTCCTGCTAATCCTAGCATGATAAAGAAGATTCAAAGAGAGTGAGATGCCAGCTCCTTTCATTCAGTCAGTAGCTTCAAACATTTCTGGACGTTTTTCAATGGCAAAAATCAATGAATATTGTAAATGCACAAACAGTAATATCTCCACATTGCAAGGTGCAATTCTGAAATTTTTTGCTTTTTCCTGCTAATCCTAGCATGATAAAGAAGATTCAAAGAGAGTGAGATGCCAGCTCCTTTCATTCAGTCAGTAGCTTCAAACATTTCTGGTATATGAAAAACATGTTTTTCAATGGCAAAAATCAATGAATATTGTAAATGCACAAACAGTAATATCTCCACATTGCAAGGTGCAATTCTGAAATTTTTTGCTTTTTCCTGCTAATCCTAGCATGATAAAGAAGATTCAAAGAGAGTGAGATGCCAGCTCCTTTCATTCAGTCAGTAGCTTCAAACATTTCTGGTATATGAAAAACATGTTTTTCAATGGCAAAAATCAATGAATATTGTAAATGCACAAACAGTAATATCTCCACATTGCACGGTGCAATTCTGAAATTTTTAGCTTTTTCCTGTTAATCCTAGCATGATAAAGAAGATTCAAAGAGAGTGAGATGCCAGCTCCTTTCATTCAGTCAGTAGCTTCAAACATTTCTGGTATATGAAAAACATGTTTTTCAATGGCAAAAATCAATGAATATTGTAAATGCACAAACAGTAATATCTCCACATTGCAAGGTGCAATTCTGAAATTTTTTGCTTTTTCCTGCTAATCCTAGCATGATAAAGAAGATTCAAAGAGAGTGAGATGCCAGCTCCTTTCATTCAGTCAGTAGCTTCAAACATTTCTGGTATATGAAAAACATGTTTTTCAATGGCAAAAATCAATGAATATTGTAAATGCACAAACAGTAATATCTCCACATTGCAAGGTGTAATTCTGAAATTTTTTGCTTTTTCCTGCTAATCCTAGCATGATAAAGAAGATTCAAAGAGAGTGAGATGCCAGCTCCTTTCATTCAGTCAGTAGCTTCAAACATTTCTGGTATATGAAAAACATGTTTTTCAATGGCAAAAATCAATGAATATTGTAAATGCACAAACAGTAATATCTCCACATTGCAAGGTGCAATTCTGAAATTTTTTGCTTTTTCCTGCTAATCCTAGCATGATAAAGAAGATTCAAAGAGAGTGAGATGCCAGCTCCTTTCATTCAGTCAGTAGCTTCAAACATTTCTGGACGTTTTTCAATGGCAAAAATCAATGAATATTGTAAATGCACAAACAGTAATATCTCCACATTGCAAGGTGCAATTCTGAAATTTTTTGCTTTTTCCTGCTAATCCTAGCATGATAAAGAAGATTCAAAGAGAGTGAGATGCCAGCTCCTTTCATTCAGTCAGTAGCTTCAAACATTTCTGGTATATGAAAAACATGTTTTTCAATGGCAAAAATCAATGAATATTGTAAATGCACAAACAGTAATATCTCCACATTGCAAGGTGCAATTCTGAAATTTTTAGCTTTTTCCTGCTAATCCTAGCATGATAAAGAAGATTCAAAGAGAGTGAGATGCCAGCTCCTTTCATTCAGTCAGTAGCTTCAAACATTTCTGGTATATGAAAAACATGTTTTTCAATGGCAAAAATCAATGAATATTGTAAATGCACAAACAGTAATATCTCCACATTGCACTGTGCAATTCTGAAATTTTTTGCTTTTTCCTGCTAATCCTAGCATGATAAAGAAGATTCAAAGAGAGTGAGATGCCAGCTCCTTTCATTCAGTCAGTAGCTTCAAACATTTCTGGTATATGAAAAACATGTTTTTCAATGGCAAAAATCAATGAATATTGTAAATGCACAAACAGTAATATCTCCACATTGCACGGTGCAATTCTGAAATTTTTTGCTTTTTCCTGCTAATCCTAGCATGATAAAGAAGATTCAAAGAGAGTGAGATGCCAGCTCCTTTCATTCAGTCAGTAGCTTCAAACATTTCTGGTATATGAAAAACATGTTTTTCAATGGCAAAAATCAATGAATATTGTAAATGCACAAACAGTAATATCTCCACATTGCAAGGTGCAATTCTGAAATTTTTTGCTTTTTCCTGCTAATCCTAGCATGATAAAGAAGATTCAAAGAGAGTGAGATGCCAGCTCCTTTCATTCAGTCAGTAGCT
This sequence comes from Phyllobates terribilis, assembly GCF_046119375.1. NCBI lineage: Eukaryota > Metazoa > Chordata > Amphibia > Anura > Dendrobatidae > Phyllobates > Phyllobates terribilis. The sequence continues at coordinate 22,119 of NW_027366327.1, read as the reverse complement.
TCAAACATTTCTGGTATATGAAAAACATGTTTTTCAATGGCAAAAATCAATGAATATTGTAAATGCACAAACAGTAATATCTCCACATTGCACGGTGCAATTCTGAAATTTTTAGCTTTTTCCTGCTAATCCTAGCATGATAAAGAAGATTCAAAGAGAGTGAGATGCCAGCTCCTTTCATTCAGTCAGTAGCTTCAAACATTTCTGGTATATGAAAAACATGTTTTTCAATGGCAAAAATCAATGAATATTGTAAATGCACAAACAGTAATATCTCCACATTGCACGGTGCAATTCTGAAATTTTTTGCTTTTTCCTGCTAATCCTAGCATGATAAAGAAGATTCAAAGAGAGTGAGATGCCAGCTCCTTTCATTCAGTCAGTAGCTTCAAACATTTCTGGACGTTTTTCAATGGCAAAAATCAATGAATATTGTAAATGCACAAACAGTAATATCTCCACATTGCAAGGTGCAATTCTGAAATTTTTAGCTTTTTCCTGTTAATCCTAGCATGATAAAGAAGATTCAAAGAGAGTGAGATGCCAGCTCCTTTCATTCAGTCAGTAGCTTCAAACATTTCTGGTATATGAAAAACATGTTTTTCAATGGCAAAAATCAATGAATATTGTAAATGCACAAACAGTAATATCTCCACATTGCACGGTGCAATTCTGAAATTTTTAGCTTTTTCCTGTTAATCCTAGCATGATAAAGAAGATTCAAAGAGAGTGAGATGCCAGCTCCTTTCATTCAGTCAGTAGCTTCAAACATTTCTGGACGTTTTTCAATGGCAAAAATCAATGAATATTGTAAATGCACAAACAGTAATATCTCCACATTGCAAGGTGCAATTCTGAAATTTTTAGCTTTTTCCTGTTAATCCTAGCATGATAAAGAAGATTCAAAGAGAGTGAGATGCCAGCTCCTTTCATTCAGTCAGTAGCTTCAAACATTTCTGGTATATGAAAAACATGTTTTTCAATGGCAAAAATCAATGAATATTGTAAATGCACAAACAGTAATATCTCCACATTGCACGGTGCAATTCTGAAATTTTTTGCTTTTTCCTGCTAATCCTAGCATGATAAAGAAGATTCAAAGAGAGTGAGATGCCAGCTCCTTTCATTCAGTCAGTAGCTTCAAACATTTCTGGACGTTTTTCAATGGCAAAAATCAATGAATATTGTAAATGCACAAACAGTAATATCTCCACATTGCAAGGTGCAATTCTGAAATTTTTTGCTTTTTCCTGCTAATCCTAGCATGATAAAGAAGATTCAAAGAGAGTGAGATGCCAGCTCCTTTCATTCAGTCAGTAGCTTCAAACATTTCTGGTATATGAAAAACATGTTTTTCAATGGCAAAAATCAATGAATATTGTAAATGCACAAACAGTAATATCTCCACATTGCAAGGTGCAATTCTGAAATTTTTTGCTTTTTCCTGCTAATCCTAGCATGATAAAGAAGATTCAAAGAGAGTGAGATGCCAGCTCCTTTCATTCAGTCAGTAGCTTCAAACATTTCTGGTATATGAAAAACATGTTTTTCAATGGCAAAAATCAATGAATATTGTAAATGCACAAACAGTAATATCTCCACATTGCACGGTGCAATTCTGAAATTTTTAGCTTTTTCCTGTTAATCCTAGCATGATAAAGAAGATTCAAAGAGAGTGAGATGCCAGCTCCTTTCATTCAGTCAGTAGCTTCAAACATTTCTGGTATATGAAAAACATGTTTTTCAATGGCAAAAATCAATGAATATTGTAAATGCACAAACAGTAATATCTCCACATTGCAAGGTGCAATTCTGAAATTTTTTGCTTTTTCCTGCTAATCCTAGCATGATAAAGAAGATTCAAAGAGAGTGAGATGCCAGCTCCTTTCATTCAGTCAGTAGCTTCAAACATTTCTGGTATATGAAAAACATGTTTTTCAATGGCAAAAATCAATGAATATTGTAAATGCACAAACAGTAATATCTCCACATTGCACGGTGTAATTCTGAAATTTTTTGCTTTTTCCTGCTAATCCTAGCATGATAAAGAAGATTCAAAGAGAGTGAGATGCCAGCTCCTTTCATTCAGTCAGTAGCTTCAAACATTTCTGGTATATGAAAAACATGTTTTTCAATGGCAAAAATCAATGAATATTGTAAATGCACAAACAGTAATATCTCCACATTGCAAGGTGCAATTCTGAAATTTTTTGCTTTTTCCTGCTAATCCTAGCATGATAAAGAAGATTCAAAGAGAGTGAGATGCCAGCTCCTTTCATTCAGTCAGTAGCTTCAAACATTTCTGGACGTTTTTCAATGGCAAAAATCAATGAATATTGTAAATGCACAAACAGTAATATCTCCACATTGCAAGGTGCAATTCTGAAATTTTTTGCTTTTTCCTGCTAATCCTAGCATGATAAAGAAGATTCAAAGAGAGTGAGATGCCAGCTCCTTTCATTCAGTCAGTAGCTTCAAACATTTCTGGTATATGAAAAACATGTTTTTCAATGGCAAAAATCAATGAATATTGTAAATGCACAAACAGTAATATCTCCACATTGCAAGGTGCAATTCTGAAATTTTTAGCTTTTTCCTGCTAATCCTAGCATGATAAAGAAGATTCAAAGAGAGTGAGATGCCAGCTCCTTTCATTCAGTCAGTAGCTTCAAACATTTCTGGTATATGAAAAACATGTTTTTCAATGGCAAAAATCAATGAATATTGTAAATGCACAAACAGTAATATCTCCACATTGCACGGTGCAATTCTGAAATTTTTTGCTTTTTCCTGCTAATCCTAGCATGATAAAGAAGATTCAAAGAGAGTGAGATGCCAGCTCCTTTCATTCAGTCAGTAGCTTCAAACATTTCTGGTATATGAAAAACATGTTTTTCAATGGCAAAAATCAATGAATATTGTAAATGCACAAACAGTAATATCTCCACATTGCACGGTGCAATTCTGAAATTTTTAGCTTTTTCCTGCTAATCCTAGCATGATAAAGAAGATTCAAAGAGAGTGAGATGCCAGCTCCTTTCATTCAGTCAGTAGCTTCAAACATTTCTGGTATATGAAAAACATGTTTTTCAATGGCAAAAATCAATGAATATTGTAAATGCACAAACAGTAATATCTCCACATTGCAAGGTGCAATTCTGAAATTTTTTGCTTTTTCCTGCTAATCCTAGCATGATAAAGAAGATTCAAAGAGAGTGAGATGCCAGCTCCTTTCATTCAGTCAGTAGCTTCAAACATTTCTGGTATATGAAAAACATGTTTTTCAATGGCAAAAATCAATGAATATTGTAAATGCACAAACAGTAATATCTACACATTGCACGGTGCAATTCTGAAATTTTTAGCTTTTTCCTGCTAATCCTAGCATGATAAAGAAGATTCAAAGAGAGTGAGATGCCAGCTCCTTTCATTCAGTCAGTAGCTTCAAACATTTCTGGTATATGAAAAACATGTTTTTCAATGGCAAAAATCAATGAATATTGTAAATGCACAAACAGTAATATCTCCACATTGCACGGTGCAATTCTGAAATTTTTTGCTTTTTCCTGCTAATCCTAGCATGATAAAGAAGATTCAAAGAGAGTGAGATGCCAGCTCCTTTCATTCAGTCAGTAGCTTCAAACATTTCTGGTATATGAAAAACATGTTTTTCAATGGCAAAAATCAATGAATATTGTAAATGCACAAACAGTAATATCTCCACATTGCAAGGTGCAATTCTGAAATTTTTTGCTTTTTCCTGCTAATCCTAGCATGATAAAGAAGATTCAAAGAGAGTGAGATGCCAGCTCCTTTCATTCAGTCAGTAGCTTCAAACATTTCTGGACGTTTTTCAATGGCAAAAATCAATGAATATTGTAAATGCACAAACAGTAATATCTCCACATTGCAAGGTGCAATTCTGAAATTTTTTGCTTTTTCCTGCTAATCCTAGCATGATAAAGAAGATTCAAAGAGAGTGAGATGCCAGCTCCTTTCATTCAGTCAGTAGCTTCAAACATTTCTGGTATATGAAAAACATGTTTTTCAATGGCAAAAATCAATGAATATTGTAAATGCACAAACAGTAATATCTCCACATTGCAAGGTGCAATTCTGAAATTTTTAGCTTTTTCCTGCTAATCCTAGCATGATAAAGAAGATTCAAAGAGAGTGAGATGCCAGCTCCTTTCATTCAGTCAGTAGCTTCAAACATTTCTGGTATATGAAAAACATGTTTTTCAATGGCAAAAATCAATGAATATTGTAAATGCACAAACAGTAATATCTCCACATTGCACGGTGCAATTCTGAAATTTTTTGCTTTTTCCTGCTAATCCTAGCATGATAAAGAAGATTCAAAGAGAGTGAGATGCCAGCTCCTTTCATTCAGTCAGTAGCTTCAAACATTTCTGGTATATGAAAAACATGTTTTTCAATGGCAAAAATCAATGAATATTGTAAATGCACAAACAGTAATATCTCCACATTGCACGGTGCAATTCTGAAATTTTTTGCTTTTTCCTGCTAATCCTAGCATGATAAAGAAGATTCAAAGAGAGTGAGATGCCAGCTCCTTTCATTCAGTCAGTAGCTTCAAACATTTCTGGTATATGAAAAACATGTTTTTCAATGGCAAAAATCAATGAATATTGTAAATGCACAAACAGTAATATCTCCACATTGCAAGGTGCAATTCTGAAATTTTTTGCTTTTTCCTGCTAATCCTAGCATGATAAAGAAGATTCAAAGAGAGTGAGATGCCAGCTCCTTTCATTCAGTCAGTAGCTTCAAACATTTCTGGTATATGAAAAACATGTTTTTCAATGGCAAAAATCAATGAATATTGTAAATGCACAAACAGTAATATCTCCACATTGCACGGTGCAATTCTGAAATTTTTAGCTTTTTCCTGCTAATCCTAGCATGATAAAGAAGATTCAAAGAGAGTGAGATGCCAGCTCCTTTCATTCAGTCAGTAGCTTCAAACATTTCTGGTATATGAAAAACATGTTTTTCAATGGCAAAAATCAATGAATATTGTAAATGCACAAACAGTAATATCTCCACATTGCAAGGTGCAATTCTGAAATTTTTTGCTTTTTCCTGCTAATCCTAGCATGATAAAGAAGATTCAAAGAGAGTGAGATGCCAGCTCCTTTCATTCAGTCAGTAGCTTCAAACATTTCTGGACGTTTTTCAATGGCAAAAATCAATGAATATTGTAAATGCACAAACAGTAATATCTCCACATTGCAAGGTGCAATTCTGAAATTTTTAGCTTTTTCCTGTTAATCCTAGCATGATAAAGAAGATTCAAAGAGAGTGAGATGCCAGCTCCTTTCATTCAGTCAGTAGCTTCAAACATTTCTGGTATATGAAAAACATGTTTTTCAATGGCAAAAATCAATGAATATTGTAAATGCACAAACAGTAATATCTCCACATTGCACGGTGCAATTCTGAAATTTTTAGCTTTTTCCTGCTAATCCTAGCATGATAAAGAAGATTCAAAGAGAGTGAGATGCCAGCTCCTTTCATTCAGTCAGTAGCTTCAAACATTTCTGGTATATGAAAAACATGTTTTTCAATGGCAAAAATCAATGAATATTGTAAATGCACAAACAGTAATAACTCCACATTGCACGGTGCAATTCTGAAATTTTTTGCTTTTTCCTGCTAATCCTAGCATGATAAAGAAGATTCAAAGAGAGTGAGATGCCAGCTCCTTTCATTCAGTCAGTAGCTTCAAACATTTCTGGTATATGAAAAACATGTTTTTCAATGGCAAAAATCAATGAATATTGTAAATGCACAAACAGTAATATCTCCACATTGCAAGGTGCAATTCTGAAATTTTTTGCTTTTTCCTGCTAATCCTAGCATGATAAAGAAGATTCAAAGAGAGTGAGATGCCAGCTCCTTTCATTCAGTCAGTAGCTTCAAACATTTCTGGTATATGAAAAACATGTTTTTCAATGGCAAAAATCAATGAATATTGTAAATGCACAAACAGTAATATCTCCACATTGCAAGGTGCAATTCTGAAATTTTTTGCTTTTTCCTGCTAATCCTAGCATGATAAAGAAGATTCAAAGAGAGTGAGATGCCAGCTCCTTTCATTCAGTCAGTAGCTTCAAACATTTCTGGACGTTTTTCAATGGCAAAAATCAATGAATATTGTAAATGCACAAACAGTAATATCTCCACATTGCAAGGTGCAATTCTGAAATTTTTAGCTTTTTCCTGTTAATCCTAGCATGATAAAGAAGATTCAAAGAGAGTGAGATGCCAGCTCCTTTCATTCAGTCAGTAGCTTCAAACATTTCTGGTATATGAAAAACATGTTTTTCAATGGCAAAAATCAATGAATATTGTAAATGCACAAACAGTAATATCTCCACATTGCAAGGTGCAATTCTGAAATTTTTTGCTTTTTCCTGCTAATCCTAGCATGATAAAGAAGATTCAAAGAGAGTGAGATGCCAGCTCCTTTCATTCAGTCAGTAGCTTCAAACATTTCTGGTATATGAAAAACATGTTTTTCAATGGCAAAAATCAATGAATATTGTAAATGCACAAACAGTAATATCTCCACATTGCAAGGTGCAATTCTGAAATTTTTTGCTTTTTCCTGCTAATCCTAGCATGATAAAGAAGATTCAAAGAGAGTGAGATGCCAGCTCCTTTCATTCAGTCAGTAGCTTCAAACATTTCTGGACGTTTTTCAATGGCAAAAATCAATGAATATTGTAAATGCACAAACAGTAATATCTCCACATTGCAAGGTGCAATTCTGAAATTTTTAGCTTTTTCCTGTTAATCCTAGCATGATAAAGAAGATTCAAAGAGAGTGAGATGCCAGCTCCTTTCATTCAGTCAGTAGCTTCAAACATTTCTGGTATATGAAAAACATGTTTTTCAATGGCAAAAATCAATGAATATTGTAAATGCACAAACAGTAATATCTCCACATTGCACGGTGCAATTCTGAAATTTTTAGCTTTTTCCTGCTAATCCTAGCATGATAAAGAAGATTCAAAGAGAGTGAGATGCCAGCTCCTTTCATTCAGTCAGTAGCTTCAAACATTTCTGGTATATGAAAAACATGTTTTTCAATGGCAAAAATCAATGAATATTGTAAATGCACAAACAGTAATATCTCCACATTGCACGGTGCAATTCTGAAATTTTTTGCTTTTTCCTGCTAATCCTAGCTTGATAAAGAAGATTCAAAGAGAGTGAGATGCCAGCTCCTTTCATTCAGTCAGTAGCTTCAAACATTTCTGGACGTTTTTCAATGGCAAAAATCAATGAATATTGTAAATGCACAAACAGTAATATCTCCACATTGCAAGGTGCAATTCTGAAATTTTTTGCTTTTTCCTGTTAATCCTAGCATGATAAAGAAGATTCAAAGAGAGTGAGATGCCAGCTCCTTTCATTCAGTCAGTAGCTTCAAACATTTCTGGACGTTTTTCAATGGCAAAAATCAATGAATATTGTAAATGCACAAACAGTAATATCTCCACATTGCACGGTGCAATTCTGAAATTTTTAGCTTTTTCCTGTTAATCCTAGCATGATAAAGAAGATTCAAAGAGAGTGAGATGCCAGCTCCTTTCATTCAGTCAGTAGCTTCAAACATTTCTGGTATATGAAAAACATGTTTTTCAATGGCAAAAATCAATGAATATTGTAAATGCACAAACAGTAATATCTCCACATTGCAAGGTGCAATTCTGAAATTTTTAGCTTTTTCCTGTTAATCCTAGCATGATAAAGAAGATTCAAAGAGAGTGAGATGCCAGCTCCTTTCATTCAGTCAGTAGCTTCAAACATTTCTGGTATATGAAAAACATGTTTTTCAATGGCAAAAATCAATGAATATTGTAAATGCACAAACAGTAATATCTCCACATTGCAAGGTGCAATTCTGAAATTTTTAGCTTTTTCCTGTTAATCCTAGCATGATAAAGAAGATTCAAAGAGAGTGAGATGCCAGCTCCTTTCATTCAGTCAGTAGCTTCAAACATTTCTGGTATATGAAAAACATGTTTTTCAATGGCAAAAATCAATGAATATTGTAAATGCACAAACAGTAATATCTCCACATTGCACGGTGCAATTCTGAAATTTTTTGCTTTTTCCTGCTAATCCTAGCATGATAAAGAAGATTCAAAGAGAGTGAGATGCCAGCTCCTTTCATTCAGTCAGTAGCTTCAAACATTTCTGGTATATGAAAAACATGTTTTTCAATGGCAAAAATCAATGAATATTGTAAATGCACAAACAGTAATATCTCCACATTGCACGGTGCAATTCTGAAATTTTTTGCTTTTTCCTGCTAATCCTAGCATGATAAAGAAGATTCAAAGAGAGTGAGATGCCAGCTCCTTTCATTCAGTCAGTAGCTTCAAACATTTCTGGTATATGAAAAACATGTTTTTCAATGGCAAAAATCAATGAATATTGTAAATGCACAAACAGTAATATCTCCACATTGCAAGGTGCAATTCTGAAATTTTTTGCTTTTTCCTGCTAATCCTAGCATGATAAAGAAGATTCAAAGAGAGTGAGATGCCAGCTCCTTTCATTCAGTCAGTAGCTTCAAACATTTCTGGACGTTTTTCAATGGCAAAAATCAATGAATATTGTAAATGCACAAACAGTAATATCTCCACATTGCAAGGTGCAATTCTGAAATTTTTAGCTTTTTCCTGTTAATCCTAGCATGATAAAGAAGATTCAAAGAGAGTGAGATGCCAGCTCCTTTCATTCAGTCAGTAGCTTCAAACATTTCTGGTATATGAAAAACATGTTTTTCAATGGCAAAAATCAATGAATATTGTAAATGCACAAACAGTAATATCTCCACATTGCACGGTGCAATTCTGAAATTTTTAGCTTTTTCCTGCTAATCCTAGCATGATAAAGAAGATTCAAAGAGAGTGAGATGCCAGCTCCTTTCATTCAGTCAGTAGCTTCAAACATTTCTGGTATATGAAAAACATGTTTTTCAATGGCAAAAATCAATGAATATTGTAAATGCACAAACAGTAATATCTCCACATTGCACGGTGCAATTCTGAAATTTTTTGCTTTTTCCTGCTAATCCTAGCATGATAAAGAAGATTCAAAGAGAGTGAGATGCCAGCTCCTTTCATTCAGTCAGTAGCTTCAAACATTTCTGGACGTTTTTCAATGGCAAAAATCAATGAATATTGTAAATGCACAAACAGTAATATCTCCACATTGCAAGGTGCAATTCTGAAATTTTTTGCTTTTTCCTGTTAATCCTAGCATGATAAAGAAGATTCAAAGAGAGTGAGATGCCAGCTCCTTTCATTCAGTCAGTAGCTTCAAACATTTCTGGACGTTTTTCAATGGCAAAAATCAATGAATATTGTAAATGCACAAACAGTAATATCTCCACATTGCACGGTGCAATTCTGAAATTTTTAGCTTTTTCCTGTTAATCCTAGCATGATAAAGAAGATTCAAAGAGAGTGAGATGCCAGCTCCTTTCATTCAGTCAGTAGCTTCAAACATTTCTGGTATATGAAAAACATGTTTTTCAATGGCAAAAATCAATGAATATTGTAAATGCACAAACAGTAATATCTCCACATTGCAAGGTGCAATTCTGAAATTTTTAGCTTTTTCCTGTTAATCCTAGCATGATAAAGAAGATTCAAAGAGAGTGAGATGCCAGCTCCTTTCATTCAGTCAGTAGCTTCAAACATTTCTGGTATATGAAAAACATGTTTTTCAATGGCAAAAATCAATGAATATTGTAAATGCACAAACAGTAATATCTCCACATTGCACGGTGCAATTCTGAAATTTTTTGCTTTTTCCTGCTAATCCTAGCATGATAAAGAAGATTCAAAGAGAGTGAGATGCCAGCTCCTTTCATTCAGTCAGTAGCTTCAAACATTTCTGGACGTTTTTCAATGGCAAAAATCAATGAATATTGTAAATGCACAAACAGTAATATCTCCACATTGCACGGTGCAATTCTGAAATTTTTAGCTTTTTCCTGTTAATCCTAGCATGATAAAGAAGATTCAAAGAGAGTGAGATGCCAGCTCCTTTCATTCAGTCAGTAGCTTCAAACATTTCTGGTATATGAAAAACATGTTTTTCAATGGCAAAAATCAATGAATATTGTAAATGCACAAACAGTAATATCTCCACATTGCAAGGTGCAATTCTGAAATTTTTAGCTTTTTCCTGTTAATCCTAGCATGATAAAGAAGATTCAAAGAGAGTGAGATGCCAGCTCCTTTCATTCAGTCAGTAGCTTCAAACATTTCTGGTATATGAAAAACATGTTTTTCAATGGCAAAAATCAATGAATATTGTAAATGCACAAACAGTAATATCTCCACATTGCACGGTGCAATTCTGAAATTTTTTGCTTTTTCCTGCTAATCCTAGCATGATAAAGAAGATTCAAAGAGAGTGAGATGCCAGCTCCTTTCATTCAGTCAGTAGCTTCAAACATTTCTGGTATATGAAAAACATGTTTTTCAATGGCAAAAATCAATGAATATTGTAAATGCACAAACAGTAATATCTCCACATTGCACGGTGCAATTCTGAAATTTTTTGCTTTTTCCTGCTAATCCTAGCATGATAAAGAAGATTCAAAGAGAGTGAGATGCCAGCTCCTTTCATTCAGTCAGTAGCTTCAAACATTTCTGGTATATGAAAAACATGTTTTTCAATGGCAAAAATCAATGAATATTGTAAATGCACAAACAGTAATATCTCCACATTGCAAGGTGCAATTCTGAAATTTTTTGCTTTTTCCTGCTAATCCTAGCATGATAAAGAAGATTCAAAGAGAGTGAGATGCCAGCTCCTTTCATTCAGTCAGTAGCTTCAAACATTTCTGGTATATGAAAAACATGTTTTTCAATGGCAAAAATCAATGAATATTGTAAATGCACAAACAGTAATATCTCCACATTGCACGGTGCAATTCTGAAATTTTTAGCTTTTTCCTGCTAATCCTAGCATGATAAAGAAGATTCAAAGAGAGTGAGATGCCAGCTCCTTTCATTCAGTCAGTAGCTTCAAACATTTCTGGTATATGAAAAACATGTTTTTCAATGGCAAAAATCAATGAATATTGTAAATGCACAAACAGTAATATCTCCACATTGCAAGGTGCAATTCTGAAATTTTTTGCTTTTTCCTGCTAATCCTAGCATGATAAAGAAGATTCAAAGAGAGTGAGATGCCAGCTCCTTTCATTCAGTCAGTAGCTTCAAACATTTCTGGTATATGAAAAACATGTTTTTCAATGGCAAAAATCAATGAATATTGTAAATGCACAAACAGTAATATCTCCACATTGCACGGTGCAATTCTGAAATTTTTAGCTTTTTGCTGCTAATCCTAGCATGATAAAGAAGATTCAAAGAGAGTGAGATGCCAGCTCCTTTCATTCAGTCAGTAGCTTCAAACATTTCTGGTATATGAAAAACATGTTTTTCAATGGCAAAAATCAATGAATATTGTAAATGCACAAACAGTAATATCTCCACATTGCACGGTGCAATTCTGAAATTTTTTGCTTTTTCCTGTTAATCCTAGCATGATAAAGAAGATTCAAAGAGAGTGAGATGCCAGCTCCTTTCATTCAGTCAGTAGCTTCAAACATTTCTGGACGTTTTTCAATGGCAAAAATCAATGAATATTGTAAATGCACAAACAGTAATATCTCCACATTGCACGGTGCAATTCTGAAATTTTTAGCTTTTTCCTGTTAATCCTAGCATGATAAAGAAGATTCAAAGAGAGTGAGATGCCAGCTCCTTTCATTCAGTCAGTAGCTTCAAACATTTCTGGACGTTTTTCAATGGCAAAAATCAATGAATATTGTAAATGCACAAACAGTAATATCTCCACATTGCACGGTGCAATTCTGAAATTTTTAGCTTTTTCCTGTTAATCCTAGCATGATAAAGAAGATTCAAAGAGAGTGAGATGCCAGCTCCTTTCATTCAGTCAGTAGCTTCAAACATTTCTGGTATATGAAAAACATGTTTTTCAATGGCAAAAATCAATGAATATTGTAAATGCACAAACAGTAATATCTCCACATTGCACGGTGCAATTCTGCAATTTTTAGCTTTTTCCTGTTAATCCTAGCATGATAAAGAAGATTCAAAGAGAGTGAGATGCCAGCTCCTTTCATTCAGTCAGTAGCTTCAAACATTTCTGGTATATGAAAAACATGTTTTTCAATGGCAAAAATCAATGAATATTGTAAATGCACAAACAGTAATATCTCCACATTGCAAGGTGCAATTCTGAAATTTTTAGCTTTTTCCTGTTAATCCTAGCATGATAAAGAAGATTCAAAGAGAGTGAGATGCCAGCTCCTTTCATTCAGTCAGTAGCTTCAAACATTTCTGGTATATGAAAAACATGTTTTTCAATGGCAAAAATCAATGAATATTGTAAATGCACAAACAGTAATATCTCCACATTGCAAGGTGCAATTCTGAAATTTTTTGCTTTTTCCTGTTAATCCTAGCATGATAAAGAAGATTCAAAGAGAGTGAGATGCCAGCTCCTTTCATTCAGTCAGTAGCTTCAAACATTTCTGGTATATGAAAAACATGTTTTTCAATGGCAAAAATCAATGAATATTGTAAATGCACAAACAGTAATATCTCCACATTGCACGGTGCAATTCTGAAATTTTTAGCTTTTTCCTGTTAATCCTAGCATGATAAAGAAGATTCAAAGAGAGTGAGATGCCAGCTCCTTTCATTCAGTCAGTAGCTTCAAACATTTCTGGACGTTTTTCAATGGCAAAAATCAATGAATATTGTAAATGCACAAACAGTAATATCTCCACATTGCAAGGTGCAATTCTGAAATTTTTTGCTTTTTCCTGTTAATCCTAGCATGATAAAGAAGATTCAAAGAGAGTGAGATGCCAGCTCCTTTCATTCAGTCAGTAGCTTCAAACATTTCTGGTATATGAAAAACATGTTTTTCAATGGCAAAAATCAATGAATATTGTAAATGCACAAACAGTAATATCTCCACATTGCAAGGTGCAATTCTGAAATTTTTAGCTTTTTCCTGCTAATCCTAGCATGATAAAGAAGATTCAAAGAGAGTGAGATGCCAGCTCCTTTCATTCAGTCAGTAGCTTCAAACATTTCTGGTATATGAAAAACATGTTTTTCAATGGCAAAAATCAATGAATATTGTAAATGCACAAACAGTAATATCTCCACATTGCAAGGTGCAATTCTGAAATTTTTAGCTTTTTCCTGCTAATCCTAGCATGATAAAGAAGATTCAAAGAGAGTGAGATGCCAGCTCCTTTCATTCAGTCAGTAGCTTCAAACATTTCTGGTATATGAAAAACATGTTTTTCAATGGCAAAAATCAATGAATATTGTAAATGCACAAACAGTAATATCTCCACATTGCACGGTGCAATTCTGAAATTTTTAGCTTTTTCCTGTTAATCCTAGCATGATAAAGAAGATTCAAAGAGAGTGAGATGCCAGCTCCTTTCATTCAGTCAGTAGCTTCAAACATTTCTGGTATATGAAAAACATGTTTTTCAATGGCAAAAATCAATGAATATTGTAAATGCACAAACAGTAATATCTCCACATTGCACGGTGCAATTCTGAAATTTTTAGCTTTTTCCTGTTAATCCTAGCATGATAAAGAAGATTCAAAGAGAGTGAGATGCCAGCTCCTTTCATTCAGTCAGTAGCTTCAAACATTTCTGGTATATGAAAAACATGTTTTTCAATGGCAAAAATCAATGAATATTGTAAATGCACAAACAGTAATATCTCCACATTGCACGGTGCAATTCTGAAATTTTTTGCTTTTTCCTGCTAATCCTAGCATGATAAAGAAGATTCAAAGAGAGTGAGATGCCAGCTCCTTTCATTCAGTCAGTAGCTTCAAACATTTCTGGACGTTTTTCAATGGCAAAAATCAATGAATATTGTAAATGCACAAACAGTAATATCTCCACATTGCAAGGTGCAATTCTGAAATTTTTTGCTTTTTCCTGCTAATCCTAGCATGATAAAGAAGATTCAAAGAGAGTGAGATGCCAGCTCCTTTCATTCAGTCAGTAGCTTCAAACATTTCTGGACGTTTTTCAATGGCAAAAATCAATGAATATTGTAAATGCACAAACAGTAATATCTCCACATTGCACGGTGCAATTCTGAAATTTTTAGCTTTTTCCTGTTAATCCTAGCATGATAAAGAAGATTCAAAGAGAGTGAGATGCCAGCTCCTTTCATTCAGTCAGTAGCTTCAAACATTTCTGGACGTTTTTCAATGGCAAAAATCAATGAATATTGTAAATGCACAAACAGTAATATCTCCACATTGCACGGTGCAATTCTGAAATTTTTTGCTTTTTCCTGCTAATCCTAGCATGATAAAGAAGATTCAAAGAGAGTGAGATGCCAGCTCCTTTCATTCAGTCAGTAGCTTCAAACATTTCTGGTATATGAAAAACATGTTTTTCAATGGCAAAAATCAATGAATATTGTAAATGCACAAACAGTAATATCTCCACATTGCAAGGTGCAATTCTGAAATTTTTAGCTTTTTCCTGTTAATCCTAGCATGATAAAGAAGATTCAAAGAGAGTGAGATGCCAGCTCCTTTCATTCAGTCAGTAGCTTCAAACATTTCTGGTATATGAAAAACATGTTTTTCAATGGCAAAAATCAATGAATATTGTAAATGCACAAACAGTAATATCTCCACATTGCACGGTGCAATTCTGAAATTTTTAGCTTTTTCCTGTTAATCCTAGCATGATAAAGAAGATTCAAAGAGAGTGAGATGCCAGCTCCTTTCATTCAGTCAGTAGCTTCAAACATTTCTGGACGTTTTTCAATGGCAAAAATCAATGAATATTGTAAATGCACAAACAGTAATATCTCCACATTGCACGGTGCAATTCTGAAATTTTTAGCTTTTTCCTGTTAATCCTAGCATGATAAAGAAGATTCAAAGAGAGTGAGATGCCAGCTCCTTTCATTCAGTCAGTAGCTTCAAACATTTCTGGACGTTTTTCAATGGCAAAAATCAATGAATATTGTAAATGCACAAACAGTAATATCTCCACATTGCACGGTGCAATTCTGAAATTTTTTGCTTTTTCCTGCTAATCCTAGCATGATAAAGAAGATTCAAAGAGAGTGAGATGCCAGCTCCTTTCATTCAGTCAGTAGCTTCAAACATTTCTGGTATATGAAAAACATGTTTTTCAATGGCAAAAATCAATGAATATTGTAAATGCACAAACAGTAATATCTCCACATTGCAAGGTGCAATTCTGAAATTTTTAGCTTTTTCCTGTTAATCCTAGCATGATAAAGAAGATTCAAAGAGAGTGAGATGCCAGCTCCTTTCATTCAGTCAGTAGCTTCAAACATTTCTGGTATATGAAAAACATGTTTTTCAATGGCAAAAATCAATGAATATTGTAAATGCACAAACAGTAATATCTCCACATTGCACGGTGCAATTCTGAAATTTTTAGCTTTTTCCTGTTAATCCTAGCATGATAAAGAAGATTCAAAGAGAGTGAGATGCCAGCTCCTTTCATTCAGTCAGTAGCTTCAAACATTTCTGGACGTTTTTCAATGGCAAAAATCAATGAATATTGTAAATGCACAAACAGTAATATCTCCACATTGCACGGTGCAATTCTGAAATTTTTTGCTTTTTCCTGCTAATCCTAGCATGATAAAGAAGATTCAAAGAGAGTGAGATGCCAGCTCCTTTCATTCAGTCAGTAGATTCAAACATTTCTGGTATATGAAAAACATGTTTTTCAATGGCAAAAATCAATGAATATTGTAAATGCACAAACAGTAATATCTCCACATTGCAAGGTGCAATTCTGAAATTTTTAGCTTTTTCCTGTTAATCCTAGCATGATAAAGAAGATTCAAAGAGAGTGAGATGCCAGCTCCTTTCATTCAGTCAGTAGCTTCAAACATTTCTGGTATATGAAAAACATGTTTTTCAATGGCAAAAATCAATGAATATTGTAAATGCACAAACAGTAATATCTCCACATTGCAAGGTGCAATTCTGAAATTTTTTGCTTTTTCCTGCTAATCCTAGCATGATAAAGAAGATTCAAAGAGAGTGAGATGCCAGCTCCTTTCATTCAGTCAGTAGCTTCAAACATTTCTGGTATATGAAAAACATGTTTTTCAAAGGCAAAAATCAATGAATATTGTAAATGCACAAACAGTAATATCTCCACATTGCAAGGTGCAATTCTGAAATTTTTAGCTTTTTCCTGCTAATCCTAGCATGATAAAGAAGATTCAAAGAGAGTGAGATGCCAGCTCCTTTCATTCAGTCAGTAGCTTCAAACATTTCTGGTATATGAAAAACATGTTTTTCAATGGCAAAAATCAATGAATATTGTAAATGCACAAACAGTAATATCTCCACATTGCACGGTGCAATTCTGAAATTTTTTGCTTTTTCCTGCTAATCCTAGCATGATAAAGAAGATTCAAAGAGAGTGAGATGCCAGCTCCTTTCATTCAGTCAGTAGCTTCAAACATTTCTGGTATATGAAAAACATGTTTTTCAATGGCAAAAATCAATGAATATTGTAAATGCACAAACAGTAATATCTCCACATTGCACGGTGCAATTCTGAAATTTTTTGCTTTTTCCTGCTAATCCTAGCATGATAAAGAAGATTCAAAGAGAGTGAGATGCCAGCTCCTTTCATTCAGTCAGTAGCTTCAAACATTTCTGGACGTTTTTCAATGGCAAAAATCAATGAATATTGTAAATGCACAAACAGTAATATCTCCACATTGCAAGGTGCAATTCTGAAATTTTTTGCTTTTTCCTGCTAATCCTAGCATGATAAAGAAGATTCAAAGAGAGTGAGATGCCAGCTCCTTTCATTCAGTCAGTAGCTTCAAACATTTCTGGTATATGAAAAACATGTTTTTCAATGGCAAAAATCAATGAATATTGTAAATGCACAAACAGTAATATCTCCACATTGCACAGTGCAATTCTGAAATTTTTAGCTTTTTCCTGTTAATCCTAGCATGATAAAGAAGATTCAAAGAGAGTGAGATGCCAGCTCCTTTCATTCAGTCAGTAGCTTCAAACATTTCTGGTATATGAAAAACATGTTTTTCAATGGCAAAAATCAATGAATATTGTAAATGCACAAACAGTAATATCTCCACATTGCACGGTGCAATTCTGAAATTTTTTGCTTTTTCCTGCTAATCCTAGCATGATAAAGAAGATTCAAAGAGAGTGAGATGCCAGCTCCTTTCATTCAGTCAGTGGCTTCAAACATTTCTGGACGTTTTTCAATGGCAAAAATCAATGAATATTGTAAATGCACAAACAGTAATATCTCCACATTGCACGGTGCAATTCTGAAATTTTTAGCTTTTTCCTGTTAATCCTAGCATGATAAAGAAGATTCAAAGAGAGTGAGATGCCAGCTCCTTTCATTCAGTCAGTAGCTTCAAACATTTCTGGTATATGAAAAACATGTTTTTCAATGGCAAAAATCAATGAATATTGTAAATGCACAAACAGTAATATCTCCACATTGCAAGGTGCAATTCTGAAATTTTTTGCTTTTTCCTGCTAATCCTAGCATGATAAAGAAGATTCAAAGAGAGTGAGATGCCAGCTCCTTTCATTCAGTCAGTAGCTTCAAACATTTCTGGACGTTTTTCAATGGCAAAAATCAATGAATATTGTAAATGCACAAACAGTAATATCTCCACATTGCAAGGTGCAATTCTGAAATTTTTAGCTTTTTCCTGTTAATCCTAGCATGATAAAGATGATTCAAAGAGAGTGAGATGCCAGCTCCTTTCATTCAGTCAGTAGCTTCAAACATTTCTGGTATATGAAAAACATGTTTTTCAATGGCAAAAATCAATGAATATTGTAAATGCACAAACAGTAATATCTCCACATTGCAAGGTGCAATTCTGAAATTTTTTGCTTTTTCCTGCTAATCCTAGCATGATAAAGAAGATTCAAAGAGAGTGAGATGCCAGCTCCTTTCATTCAGTCAGTAGCTTCAAACATTTCTGGTATATGAAAAACATGTTTTTCAATGGCAAAAATCAATGAATATTGTAAATGCACAAACAGTAATATCTCCACATTGCACGGTGCAATTCTGAAATTTTTAGCTTTTTCCTGTTAATCCTAGCATGATAAAGAAGATTCAAAGAGAGTGAGATGCCAGCTCCTTTCATTCAGTCAGTAGCTTCAAACATTTCTGGTATATGAAAAACATGTTTTTCAATGGCAAAAATCAATGAATATTGTAAATGCACAAACAGTAATATCTCCACATTGCAAGGTGCAATTCTGAAATTTTTTGCTTTTTCCTGCTAATCCTAGCATGATAAAGAAGATTCAAAGAGAGTGAGATGCCAGCTCCTTTCATTCAGTCAGTAGCTTCAAACATTTCTGGTATATGAAAAACATGTTTTTCAATGGCAAAAATCAATGAATATTGTAAATGCACAAACAGTAATATCTCCACATTGCAAGGTGCAATTCTGAAATTTTTAGCTTTTTCCTGTTAATCCTAGCATGATAAAGAAGATTCAAAGAGAGTGAGATGCCAGCTCCTTTCATTCAGTCAGTAGCTTCAAACATTTCTGGACGTTTTTCAATGGCAAAAATCAATGAATATTGTAAATGCACAAACAGTAATATCTCCACATTGCAAGGTGCAATTCTGAAATTTTTTGCTTTTTCCTGCTAATCCTAGCATGATAAAGAAGATTCAAAGAGAGTGAGATGCCAGCTCCTTTCATTCAGTCAGTAGCTTCAAACATTTCTGGTATATGAAAAACATGTTTTTCAATGGCAAAAATCAATGAATATTGTAAATGCACAAACAGTAATATCTCCACATTGCAAGGTGCAATTCTGAAATTTTTAGCTTTTTCCTGCTAATCCTAGCATGATAAAGAAGATTCAAAGAGAGTGAGATGCCAGCTCCTTTCATTCAGTCAGTAGCTTCAAACATTTCTGGTATATGAAAAACATGTTTTTCAATGGCAAAAATCAATGAATATTGTAAATGCACAAACAGTAATATCTCCACATTGCACGGTGCAATTCTGAAATTTTTTGCTTTTTCCTGTTAATCCTAGCATGATAAAGAAGATTCAAAGAGAGTGAGATGCCAGCTCCTTTCATTCAGTCAGTAGCTTCAAACATTTCTGGTATATGAAAAACATGTTTTTCAATGGCAAAAATCAATGAATATTGTAAATGCACAAACAGTAATATCTCCACATTGCACGGTGCAATTCTGAAATTTTTAGCTTTTTCCTGTTAATCCTAGCATGATAAAGAAGATTCAAAGAGAGTGAGATGCCAGCTCCTTTCATTCAGTCAGTAGCTTCAAACATTTCTGGTATATGAAAAACATGTTTTTCAATGGCAAAAATCAATGAATATTGTAAATGCACAAACAGTAATATCTCCACATTGCAAGGTGCAATTCTGACATTTTTTGCTTTTTCCTGCTAATCCTAGCATGATAAAGAAGATTCAAAGAGAGTGAGATGCCAGTTCCTTTCATTCAGTCAGTAGCTTCAAACATTTCTGGACGTTTTTCAATGGCAAAAATCAATGAATATTGTAAATGCACAAACAGTAATATCTCCACATTGCACGGTGCAATTCTGAAATTTTTAGCTTTTTCCTGTTAATCCTAGCATGATAAAGAAGATTCAAAGAGAGTGAGATGCCAGCTCCTTTCATTCAGTCAGTAGCTTCAAACATTTCTGGACGTTTTTCAATGGCAAAAATCAATGAATATTGTAAATGCACAAACAGTAATATCTCCACATTGCAAGGTGCAATTCTGAAATTTTTAGCTTTTTCCTGTTAATCCTAGCATGATAAAGAAGATTCAAAGAGAGTGAGATGCCAGCTCCTTTCATTCAGTCAGTAGCTTCAAACATTTCTGGTATATGAAAAACATGTTTTTCAATGGCAAAAATCAATGAATATTGTAAATGCACAAACAGTAATATCTCCACATTGCAAGGTGCAATTCTGAAATTTTTAGCTTTTTCCTGCTAATCCTAGCATGATAAAGAAGATTCAAAGAGAGTGAGATGCCAGCTCCTTTCATTCAGTCAGTAGCTTCAAACATTTCTGGTATATGAAAAACATGTTTTTCAATGGCAAAAATCAATGAATATTGTAAATGCACAAACAGTAATATCTCCACATTGCAAGGTGCAATTCTGAAATTTTTAGCTTTTTCCTGCTAATCCTAGCATGATAAAGAAGATTCAAAGAGAGTGAGATGCCAGCTCCTTTCATTCAGTCAGTAGCTTCAAACATTTCTGGTATATGAAAAACATGTTTTTCAATGGCAAAAATCAATGAATATTGTAAATGCACAAACAGTAATATCTCCACATTGCACGGTGCAATTCTGAAATTTTTTGCTTTTTCCTGCTAATCCTAGCATGATAAAGAAGATTCAAAGAGAGTGAGATGCCAGCTCCTTTCATTCAGTCAGTAGCTTCAAACATTTCTGGTATATGAAAAACATGTTTTTCAATGGCAAAAATCAATGAATATTGTAAATGCACAAACAGTAATATCTCCACATTGCAAGGTGCAATTCTGAAATTTTTAGCTTTTTCCTGTTAATCCTAGCATGATAAAGAAGATTCAAAGAGAGTGAGATGCCAGCTCCTTTCATTCAGTCAGTAGCTTCAAACATTTCTGGACGTTTTTCAATGGCAAAAATCAATGAATATTGTAAATGCACAAACAGTAATATCTCCACATTGCACGGTGCAATTCTGAAATTTTTTGCTTTTTCCTGCTAATCCTAGCATGATAAAGAAGATTCAAAGAGAGTGAGATGCCAGCTCCTTTCATTCAGTCAGTAGCTTCAAACATTTCTGGACGTTTTTCAATGGCAAAAATCAATGAATATTGTAAATGCACAAACAGTAATATCTCCACATTGCAAGGTGCAATTCTGAAATTTTTAGCTTTTTCCTGTTAATCCTAGCATGATAAAGAAGATTCAAAGAGAGTGAGATGCCAGCTCCTTTCATTCAGTCAGTAGCTTCAAACATTTCTGGTATATGAAAAACATGTTTTTCAATGGCAAAAATCAATGAATATTGTAAATGCACAAACAGTAATATCTCCACATTGCACGGTGCAATTCTGAAATTTTTTGCTTTTTCCTGCTAATCCTAGCATGATAAAGAAGATTCAAAGAGAGTGAGATGCCAGCTCCTTTCATTCAGTCAGTAGCTTCAAACATTTCTGGACGTTTTTCAATGGCAAAAATCAATGAATATTGTAAATGCACAAACAGTAATATCTCCACATTGCACGGTGCAATTCTGAAATTTTTAGCTTTTTCCTGTTAATCCTAGCATGATAAAGAAGATTCAAAGAGAGTGAGATGCCAGCTCCTTTCATTCAGTCAGTAGCTTCAAACATTTCTGGTATATGAAAAACATGTTTTTCAATGGCAAAAATCAATGAATATTGTAAATGCACAAACAGTAATATCTCCACATTGCAAGGTGCAATTCTGAAATTTTTAGCTTTTTCCTGTTAATCCTAGCATGATAAAGAAGATTCAAAGAGAGTGAGATGCCAGCTCCTTTCATTCAGTCAGTAGCTTCAAACATTTCTGGTATATGAAAAACATGTTTTTCAATGGCAAAAATCAATGAATATTGTAAATGCACAAACAGTAATATCTCCACATTGCACGGTGCAATTCTGAAATTTTTAGCTTTTTCCTGTTAATCCTAGCATGATAAAGAAGATTCAAAGAGAGTGAGATGCCAGCTCCTTTCATTCAGTCAGTAGCTTCAAACATTTCTGGTATATGAAAAACATGTTTTTCAATGGCAAAAATCAATGAATATTGTAAATGCACAAACAGTAATATCTCCACATTGCAAGGTGCAATTCTGAAATTTTTTGCTTTTTCCTGCTAATCCTAGCATGATAAAGAAGATTCAAAGAGAGTGAGATGCCAGCTCCTTTCATTCAGTCAGTAGC